>NW_025335798.1:3244264-3533165 GCF_004798865.1 Varanus komodoensis | reverse complement strand
TGTCCTTCCAGATGTGACTGGTTTACAAGAACCATCGGTCCTGCAGTAGTATAGCCAATGGACTGAAATGTCTATCATTCTTGACCAGGAACCACCTGGAGGGCAACAAATTTTTCATCCCTGGTCTATTGGATTGCCTGCCTCTCGGGGACAGGGCTGTAGCTCGGTTTTAGGGCACCTGTGTGCACGCAGAAGCTCCCAGGTCCATCCTGGCTTCTTCAGGGCTAAAAGACACCTAAATAGGAGAGGCTCAATCATGTGAGGCTTGGCTTTACTGAAGTGGCTTTGCTACATAAAATAGGTGGTGGTCAGAGTAAGACTAGTAGCAAAGAGAAGGAAGGCAACTGACAGCCACTTTTTGTAGTAGTTAGCAACTTCCATCCAGCAGATGGGAAGGAACTAAAATCTCCTAACCCAGCAGTCTTTCAGCAGTTGTACTGAGAGCAGCTATCTTGATGTTGCTGAAAGGGCAGTAGAAAGGACATGGGGAATTATAGACCGGTTAGCCTTACGTCCATTGTAGGAAAAACAATGGAAAGGCTCATAATAGAGAGAGATCTAGTGATGCTAGATAGGGAAGGGAGGCTGGCAGCCACACAACACGGCTTCCGCAAAAACAGGTCCTGCCAGACAAACCTTGTGGAATTCTATGACAAGGTTTCGAGATGGCTAGATGGAGGGGATGCAGTGGACGTGGTATGCCTGGACTTCAGCAAGGCCTTTGACAAAGTGCCCCATGATATCCTGGTGGAGAAACTGAGGAGTTTTGGGATACACCAAAGCACTGTCTGGTGGATTAGGGCATGGTTGACTGACCGAAAGCAGAAGATAACCATTAAAGGGAATCATCGGGATGGCGGCCAGTGACAAGCAAAGTCCCCCAGGGCTCTGTCCTGGGGCTGATCCTGTTTAATCTTTTCATTAACGACATGGAAGAAGGGGTGAACAGTCTGCTGATCAAATTTGCAGATGACACTAAAACTGGAGCAGTGGCCACAACTGAGGAGCAGGTACTCCAGATCCAAAAGGATCTGGACAGACTATGGAAGTGGGCAGGAGACAACAGGATGGCGTTCTATGTGGATAAGTGCAAGGTTTTGCACTTGGGGCATAGGAATAGCTGTCATAAGTACAGGTTAGGTGACAAGTGGCTGGAGAGCAGCACTTGTGAAAGGGACCTCGGGGTGCTGGTTGGCTGCAGGCTAAACATGAGTCAGCAGTGTGGTCAAGAGGGCGAACGCCACCCTTGGCTACATAGCCAGAAGTGTGGCTTCTAGATCAAGAGAGGTATTACTACCACTCTACACGACTCTGGTGTGCCCACAACTAGAGTATTGTGTTCAGTTTTGGGCCCCTCATTACAGAAAGGATATAGCCAGGTTGGAGTCAGTGCAGCGTAGGGCCACAAGGTTGGTGGCAGGTTTGCAGGGGATGCCATATGAGGCAAGACTGAGGGAACTGGGTCTCTTCAGCCTGGAGAAGAGGAGATCATAGGGGATATGTTGGCGACATACAGGTATGTGAAGAGATGTCACATGGAGATGGGTAGAGACCTGTTCTCCCCTGCAGAGGAAGGCAGGATGCGCTCCAACGGAGCAAAGCTCAGGGAGCCAAGGTTCTATTTGGATGCCAGGAAGCACTTCCTGACAGTCAGGACCCCGAGGGTGTGGAATGGGCTTCCCCGGGAGGTCGTTGAGGCCCCATTGGTGCGGGTGTTCAAGGATAGGCTGGACGTCCACATGGTGGGCATGTCGTGAGTGGAGCCGGCTGATGCCGGAGGTCAGACTAGATGGCCCGGGAGACCCCTTCTGACTCGCTCTGTTTCTATGTTTCTGTGAAAGCAACATGATACCACAGCTTGGCTGTAGGTTCTCCTGAGGATGTATTAAAATGAGTGCCAGAGAGCTACCACTGAATGAGTTTCTTCTAATGCCATTCAGGGGGGTCCAGGCCATTCCAATGGCCATTTTAGTTAACCTCTGCACCTGCTCACACAGTCCTCTGACAGTTCCCAGCATCCTTGTTTCCATTCCCTGCTCATTTCTTCCTTCTCCCCAGATGCACACCTGTATCTAGCATGTCCCTGTGAGTTACCCCTTTTTCCCAAAGTGTTTGGGGAAGCTTGAGTGACAGCATCTTTGAATCACTGGGAACAAAGTTAGCCCAGGAGGCACAAAGGAATGCATGTCCCTGGACTTTGATATTAATCCAAGTGAATGGAAGGGCCATGGCAGAGTGCATTGCACGCAGAAAAGCTCCAGATTCAATCCCTAGCATTTCCAAGAGGCTGGAAAGATTCCTGCCTGACCTTTTGGAGGGCTGCTGCCAGTCACTGTTGGTTGACATTACTGGTCTCAGTTTTGATGCAGTATAAGCCTGATTTCTTTGTTTCTGAGCTCCCTGATTTGTCAGTGATTGTTTTACTACTGGGTTTATGGACTGAGCATATTTCTCTAGTGCTGTTGTAATTAGCTGATGTGTTTCTGTGCTCTAATTTTCCCAGCAAAGAATGATCCATGGATGAGAGTCCGGAGGCCAGGGGCAGAGCCTACATTGTAAATGCTTTCTTTTCTCTTTGCACAGTTTGTTTTTCCTATGACCATAAAGTCAGAAAAAGAGGAAACAGTGGGTTAATAGCTGAATATTAACTGAGATTATTGACCAGATGATGAGGATAAAGCTTGCCTTTTTTTTTTTTTTTTTTTTTGATGTGGAGGTGCTCCGAAGATGCTCTGTAGCTCCACAACTTAAATCTAGGCCTGGCTTGGGACAGGGAAGCAGATGGTGGGTGCTAAAGGTACCTACTGGGCATCTTCAGCAGCTGCCATCCCTGGGCCCCTTTGTGCTCCTGTGGGGTCCCATGAATTAGCAGTGGAAGATGGGAGGGGGAAGAGGGCTTGTGGCAGTGCCTTAGCACCCTTGCTGCTCCCAGTCATTAGACAGGCTGAAACCTTGAGGCCCAAAGTATAATCTAAACCCACCCACTATCTTTTGTTTTAAGGAGTGAGACAATAAGTGGGAATTTCAGGGAAGTGGATTTTGGTTTAACATTAGGAGACCCTTAACAGTACAATCTGTCAGTGGAATGGGCTGCCTCCAGAGGGGATTGGTTCTCCTCTGATGGAGGTATTTACAGCCATCTCTCATGGACATTGCAGTTACAAGTGTTCGGGCTTGGATGATCTCCATGGTACCTTTTAACTGAATGCTTTGTCTCATTTAAAGCCATACAACAGAAGCCTGGTAAAAGCAAAGCAAGGCAGCTCCCAGAAGACAGAGACTAAAGCGCAGGGGCATCAGGTGCCCTTCCCTCAGGGAAGCATTCTACTAATGGTGCCACCACTGCGAAGGGGCCCTCTCAAAAGTTGTCACCCATTAACCTCAGGAGGAACCCAGAGAAGGTTCTCCTGAAGTTCTGCTAGGTTGACCATGTCTTAATATGTTCCTTAGTGCTTGCCCTAGTTAGCAGTCAAACAGCACGTGCCAGCAGCAGCCATATTCTAAATGAACCTAAATTTCCAAAAAAGAGTCTTCAAAGGCAACCCCAGGCAGAAATTATTGTAGTAATCAGGTCTGGAGGTTATTACCAGAACATTTTTTCAGTGTTCTTCTGTCAGAACCTTCTGTTCTAGGTGGTGATGTGCTGTTTTTGTTAATTAGCAGCCCCAGATGATTGCTTTGAAGATTGGGACTTTGTGCTCTGGGAAAGGGTGTTTCCTCTCATGCCCCTTCCCTGATGGAAATGCCTCCATCTTTTATCTGATATTAACTCAGCAGGACACTTTAGCAGAAGATCAGTGGCAGAGTGTCTTGAGAGGCTGAAGTACTTTGCAGCTGCTTCCTGGATATTGCCATTGCTGATGCCAGATTTGTATCCATGTGTTCTTTTCCATAGGGAACAGCCCTCCATAGAGGAAAAAATGCATGCTTGTCCTGTATAGAAGGCACTAGAGAATTGCTGACATGAGTTAGCAAAGCTCACATTGGAAGATGATTATGCTGATTGGAGAATACAAATGCTGAAGGCACTACAAGTGTCTTTGTTGGTTGTGTTGCAAAAGGCCAGCCTTCTCAACCTGGCACCATCCATATGTTTTCAGCTACCGCTCGTGGCATTCTTGACCAGTAGTCCGGCTAGCTGAGCTGGATGAGATTTAAAGTCCAAAAGCTCTGGAGAGCACCAGGTTGGAGAAGGCTGCAGCAGACAAATCGATACAGACGGAAGAACACACAAATTGCGTGCTCCAGCTGTTGGGCTTTGCTGTTGTGCATGACCGTTGTACTGGGAGGGGCACTGAGCAGCAGCAGGGATCACTCTGGAATGCTGGAGCCGTCTACCACGACGCCAGGTTCAGAGGCATGGGGTGCTTCCAGCAAGGCAGGCACCAGACTCATTCGAAGAATTTTGCAAGGAGTCCAGATGACTATCTGAAATATTGCAACCCTCCTGTTTTCTCAATGTTTCTTTCATTTTTTTTTTCTTTCAAAGAAAACCAAGGAGGAAGGGATGCACAGTGCTTCTGTTGTTAGCACTAGGTACCTTCTGCTTGGAAGCTCTTTGCAAGATGAGTGCTGCTCCGCAAATTTGCCAAGGAGGAGGTTGCCTCTCCATTTACTAAGTTTTCTCCTGATGTCATTATTTCCTGCTTTAAAGTACACTCCTTGCTCCTGGCATAGTGTCAATGGGCACAAGGAACTGTATCTGACAGCAATTTATTTCTGCTAGCTCAACAGTGGAGATAAGATAAACCGAGCCTTTATCCACAGTCATAAAGAGAAGTGCAGAGCAATAGAAGGCCTTTGGCCCTTAATGCAAGTCACAGAGGTTTGTTGTAAAGCATGTGGTTCAAATTGTAGAATGATTTGGGCGTGTGGGGATCTAAAGCCAGACAAGGCAGTAGGTTGCTTGCTCCTCCTAAAATGTGTGGCTGAGTCCCATAAAAGACCTAATCTATTCATGCAGGGGGATCAATTGGTACAGTCATCTCAGCAAATTGCCTGTTTCAGTGTTCCACCTCCCAGCCCTCTATCTCTGTAAATATGAATTTCCTTCTCTTCCCGCTACCCTCATATAACACATTTTTCGAAGAGAAAATTCCACCCCCACAATCTGGAGTAGTACACTCCAGTGAGAGTGTACCAGCACACTCCAGTGAGAGTGTACCAGCACACTCCAGTTGTACCAAGGGATTTGGTGTGGAATTTAGTGGTTGGAGGGTTCACAAGGCCTACTTCTACCCTTTCTCTTCCACACTTCTACACACGCGCACCACATTTATCCATCAAGTCTTCACAGGTTAGCCAAGGTTACCCCAGTGAGGCACAAACAGAGACAGCAAAGAATGGTGATTACTGAGCAGTTATTCCCCACAGAAATTAGCTGATCTGCATGTTACAAGTGAAGACATTCCCCAGACAATCCCCCCATGCCTTTAAAAGTTGACTCCAGTTGTATTAACTCGGCTTTCTTTGGAGAATGTCTGCAGACCTGAGTCATTCCAGTGATAATAACACACAGGAGCTGAGAAGACGGAGGCCATTTCTCTCAACATCTGTCTAAATTTATCTGCCACTGGCATAGCATAGAAGGTTTCTGACCCTGTTTCCTTGTGCCCTACCCCATTTGTTTTTGATGTGGTACTTAGACCAGTATGCAGCCAGCCCAAGACATTTTGCAGCCCACGGTAGAGATTAAGGTGGTGCCCGTGCTCATTCCATGTCCAAAAAACCCTGAAGGTACTAAGAGCACTGATGTTAGGAGGCTGCCTGAGGCAGTCGAGGTGGGGGGGGGGCATGGCATGCAGCTCTCTCCTCCAAGGCCTCCCTGCCACTCCCTACCGTTTGCCACTGAGGCAATTCAGTTCCTTCAGGTGTAATGGCAGGGTCAGCCCTGAATTAGTGCCACAGGGCAGAAAACCTTTGTGACGCATGCAAGGATCTCCACTTGCAAAGCATGAGCAGGGAAGGCAGAAAACAGAAGAGGAGGAGGAGCCCAAGATCCACTCTGAGATTTACTGTTAACAGTATTTTTTTGCTGTCCGCTCAGCACTGCAACTGATCATAGGTTTGTTGCATTACTTGACTGTAATCTATTGTGGATTTATGCATTCATAATTTTGCAAAATCTTGCTTTTGTATGTACAACGTTTGTAAAGTTCTCACTTGGGAAGTCATTCCAGAGCCTTGGGGATGAATGTCATTTTATGAATATGATAATATTACGCAAGCAATTGGGAGCTTATCTATCTTACCTATTTTTATCTATAAAAATAGCAACACCAGCAAATAATTATAATAGGGGAGAATTACAACTGAAAGGAAAATAACACTTAACATTTTGAAAAACATGTATACTACTCATAGTAGTACATAAATATAGCAAAGAAATTACTTCTATAATACAAGGAAGGACAGACTCAAGTTTGCAGAATATTTTTGTTTTTTACTAGAATGCCAAGGTC
Source organism: Varanus komodoensis (assembly GCF_004798865.1). Taxonomy (NCBI): domain Eukaryota; kingdom Metazoa; phylum Chordata; class Lepidosauria; order Squamata; family Varanidae; genus Varanus; species Varanus komodoensis. Next base: position 3,526,704 of record NW_025335798.1, on the reverse strand, counting down.
CACTAACTGGAGCTGGGTCCAAAAAAAAAAAAATACACAGATAATCAAAAAATGAGTCCAGAAATTGGTTCTGAGTACCAGAGCAGAACAGAGCTCATAGTCCACCCTGCAAGAATTCTTCATCTGAGTGCTACAATTGAGAAGAATCATTTTGTTGTTGTGATTATTAAACAGTTGGGAATTGGAAATCCTTCCTAATCAAATTGTCCACAGACTGACTGGTAGATTTTGATCTACTTTTTGCCAGGTCTACTCTAATATTTAAGCTATATGGGATGTTTTTATTTATTTTGTTATAAATTTTAAAAATGAGAAAGCGGCTGCATAGATTTGAGTATGCCACTTTCCATGCATACTTATTGAGTGTGTATCTCTCTATATAAAATATAGGTTTCCATATAAAAGCAGTTTCAGTAAAAGCAGACCAGATATCCAAATAAGTATATTTAGATTGACCAAATCACTGCCTATCCAAATGTTGAAATTTTTGTAAGGTCTTCAATTCACTGTTTATAGGAAGTGAATGTTTATCCTTCTAATACTGTAATGTTGGTTTTAGCTGTCAGAAGAGTACAGATAATCCACCTGTCCTGCTGACCATATAATAGCTTCCAGGAAGCAGACAGCTACTTTAAACAAGTAAATATTAAGGAGTGCTCCAGTGCAGAATTTATGCATATAATTTCCTCCTCCCCAAATGGGACAACTACTGGGCATTGCCAAAACGTAAGTGTAAAAGAATCATTAGCTTAATTGCACTTCCAATTTAAGTTGGGCCTGGACTCTGTGCAGAAAAATTAAAAATCTGGTCTCCTCTTTTCAGTCAGATAAATAGCAGGGCAACAATTGATTTGATTTGCACCCCACCTTTCCATAAGTGCTAAAATTGGCACTCAAGGCAGCTAACAGGAATACAGACCAAGGTTAGAATAAACATAGCTAAGATAAGGACTGAGGCTGAAGATGAAAGAAGATGATGATGATCTGCTAGGCTGGATGCAACCACCAGCTGTGTAGGCCCCTCAGTAATGCAAGTTGGCGACTACTGCAAAGTCATGGGCTTTGACACAAGAAAGTGATTGGCTGCCTTGGTGGTCCATACAGGCAGGGGGCACTGACTGCATGCCATTTCTGCCCAGCCCAAAGCCACAGCTCAGAGGGAAGGAGATGGATTCCAAGGTGACATGTCAGTGCACCAGTTGGAAGGACCTTGGCTCACTATGCTTCTCTTCCCTGCCCAGACACTTCTGCCCTTATATGGCAAAGGCAGGTGGTGCCGGCGTTCGGTGCCGAGGGAAGGAGGGAACAAAGGTCACCCCGGAGCTTGCTCTGTTCAGGTGCAGTCCGTCTCCAAGGTGCCAGGCACCCACCAAGCAGACACCACCGCCAAGGTAAGCGCTCCGTTCTGGGGCCCTCCCAACGCGGCTCCTGGCTCTGGCTGGCAGAGTGGGGAGGGCTACCCTTGCATGCTCTGACCCGGGCTTGTCCTTGCTTTAGCCTTGCGCTGCCCTCCCAGCTGATGGCAAACCTCCTCCCCCCCCCCCCGCTCCCTCCACTTAGTCCTTTTTCATGGCTGTGAAAGATGAAGAGGGATTCTGAATCTACATAGAGGAAACCAAATCTGGGACCCCAAACTGGACTTTTCTCCTGAACCGGAAAAGCTGCTTGTGTTTCCAGCTTGAATTTTCTCAACTTTCTATGATTCATAAGCCCTTTGGGTTCATGCAGCAACCAAAAAGAGCAGGATCCACTAGGCTGGCTCTGCCTCCATGTCTTTGGACCTTCCTTGTTTAGTTAAAGTTGCTCGCTGAGTAGAAATACAACCCAGAGGAAACCGTGAGTGTGTCTTTGGAGGAAACTGTGAGTGTGTCTTTGGAGATGGCAGGCAGGAGGCATCCCTGGGAAGGAGAAGCTTCCCATGCTAGTAGGAGGGGATGTGCAGGAATCCAAACTGTAGAGAGTACTGGATTCCCAAGCACTCAGGTGGCGCTTGTCCGTGGCATCCCTAGGATATCCACTCCAAGGATGCCAGCCTGGTTAAAAGGTGCCAGTAGATGACAAGAAGGGTAATGGGATATACAGGGTTTCAGGTCCTGTTTCCTCTGCAACCTGCCACCTACCAGGCAGCCAGTGGGCCACCAGCTGGAGCTAGTTTAGGCTTTGCAGCCTTCACAGAAACATTGCTTTATTGGACGGTTGTAGGCAAGCAGTTGCAGCCACACCCAACAGTGTGTGCATGTCCTTGCAGGTCCACTCATATGGGTCTGCAGCCCCAGCTTAAAAAAGCACATAGCCCCCCGTGCCTATGGATGAGTGCTGCCTTTTGTGCAACTTCGTTTTCACTTTTTCCTCTGCTTTCCTACTGTAAGCTCACAGGGGACTTGTCAGCAAAGCCTGATTGCTTCTCGGTTTTCTAAATTCACGCACAGAGATTGGTAGTGCCTGCACAGAGAACACATCAAAGGCTTTCTCTCTGTGTGTATTAAAACTGAGATTCAGTCCAGACAAGATGGAGGTACCACAAGTGGCTGGTACCAATTGAGTGGTGTTCGGTTTGTTCTGAAGCAGGTTGTTCTATACCTAAAGAGGTTCTTAGTTTGGGGATGCTCTTGGATCCAGCACTGTCAGTTGAAGCACAGGTAGCATGAAATGCCTGTTAGTATACCTACTATGACCCTATCTATACAGGGGCAGCCTGGCTCCTGTTATCCTGCTTTGAAAATTTCCTGTTAGGCTTAGCATGACGGATGCTATAAGGGGCTGCCTTTGGTAATGCCCCAGAAACTTCAGCTGGTCCAAAATAGAGAAGTGGGATTGTTCACAAGGATTGGATGATATTGTCGTATTTTGCTAGTGTTTTGTGATCCGCACAGCTAGAAGTCTATTTCTGAGCCCAGTTCAACGTCTGGAGGCTAACCTTCAAAGCTCAAAATAGCTCAGGGGCAGGTTACTTGAAGGATTGTCTCCTCCCATACATACCTGGCCGAACTCCAAGATCCTCATGCATCCCTTCTCTGGGCGCTTGTTCTAAATGAGGTGAGATGGATGGATATTAGAGAGAGGGCCTTTTCATTGGTGGCAGCGTAGTTGTGGACTGCCTTCCTCAGAGGATTGTCTGGTGCCTGCATTGTGGAGTTTGCAGTGCCTGGGGAAAACCCTTTTTCTTCCAAACTTTAGTCCTTCCATTTGCAAAACAAAAACCTTGTTAATGCATGGTTTTAGATGTCTTCACTGATCCCGGCTTTTACATTTGCTTTTATTTTGTTTTGTTGTTTGACACATGTTTAGGTTTGAATGCATTTTTGTATTTTCTGGTTTGGTTGGATAAGCTGCTCAGAAAGTTTCAGTCATCTCAGTGGTATAGCAGTGTAATAAATAATAAACAGATCTGATTAGATAAAATGTAATTCAGCTTTCCTGTAAGCACATCCAGTTCTCCTATAAAAGGCAATGCCCAGTGTTGGGGTAAGCACCACTGACTGCCCAGACCACATCAGGGGCTGCGCTCCTATTCCCCAAAAAGGCCACACTGCTAAATGTGCTGCCGAACTTCTGCCGTTGGTGTGCGGCAGCAGAAATAGGTTTTGTCCCCTGCAGTGGCAAATTCAGCAGGTGTGGGAGGGGCAAAAAAGTGGGAAAGCAGTCGCACCCTGTGGGTTGCCAGTTCCTGCTGCAGGCAGACGTGTAGGTGCTTCTAGCAGCCATGGGACCATCTAGGTCAGGAACATGGCACTGCGGGGGGCAGGGTTCACCCATTCCCTGGGCCGCTTTCACAGTTAAAATCTCTCTGCTTCACCCCAACCCTGAGGCTACTATTCAAGGAGAAAAGCAAGAAGGCATCATATAGTCTCTTGTATTTTGCCTCATGTGGAAAACAGTGAATTTCTGGGGTGGAAATTTTCTTTGGGAAAGGGCAGCCAGACTGGGTTAAACAGCCCCGCATGCGGTGTGAATCAGGAGGCCTTCTGGTTGCTCTGACTTGTTGTGGCTTTAAATGTGGGAGAAGATATTTGCAGGTCTCCACATCAGATTTTAAAAGCAGGGGTGCATCATCATCATCATATTGCATTTATAGCCTCCCATTTTTTCCTCTTGTGAGGAATCCAAGATGACTTACATAGCTCGATGTTATCTTACAACAACAACAACAACAACCCTGTGAGGTAGGTTAGGCTGAGAGTGAGTAACTGGCCCAAAGTGACCCAGTGAGCTTCATGGCCAGCTGAGGCCTAGAACCTGGATTTCCCTGGACCCCAGACCAACACTCTAACCTCTACATTGGTTGTACAGCGTACATATAATGTTTGTATGCACAGATTACAAAAACTATAGAAAGTTCTGAACGAAAGCATCACACATTCTGAAAGCTGAATTATTAAAAAGTTTCCCTTTTGTATAATTCATTGTGTTGTTTTTCTTATTATCTACTCTGCTTCAACAAGTCATGAGGAAGAACAGGGAGTTTACATTAAAACCCATTAACTCTCAAAGCTCCTGTTTAGCCATTTTTCTAACTTCTAAAACTTCCCCACACATAGCTAATATTGCATTGTAAGTATATCTCTTCAGTCTTAAAAACAAGAAAGCTGCTTTTTTCCCCTTCTTCCCTCTCACATAGAAGATGAAATTGCTGGGAAACTGAAGTCTGTAGTCAGAACAACACCCAGTGGCATTTCTGCATTCCCTTAAAATCTCTACATAAATAAATATGAGTGTGCCTATAAAATGTGGCACCATACACAGAAGGCAGGTATAGTCGATTCCTAGTCTGCCTCTTCCGCTCTGCATTGAAACAGCACATTGCCGGGGCCTTATGGCCTCTGTCTCCCTTTCCCTGCGCACACCTCCACACAGCCTCACTGCTCCCTCAGTGAGAAGCAGGATAAAAGCACGACAACATGAAGCATTGAAATAGTTTCTTTGGCACGGATGTATGAGCCTAACTGAAAGCAAGTGGGGAGATAATCTAGCCTTCTTAACAAATAAAGTAGTGGGAATGGGCAGGAGGCTAGGTTTGGGAAGAAGGCTAAATGTCTCCAGTGAGGTTTTCGGAAGTGGGTTGCAGCATGGCAGCTATTAATGGCGTTTCCCACTCCCAATGCCAGGTCCTCCCACCAGCATCTGGGCACCATGCCGGAACTTAGCTCCAAGGTCACCAGGACTCTGAACAAAACCACACCTGGACTCCAGATATGGAGAATTGAGGTAGGTATGTGGGGGGTGGGGTTAAGAAGCAGGGCCGGGCAGACTTATCTAGACCTGGTTCACATATAAGCAGCCCATTGTTCAAACAACCCATGGATTTTAGTGCATGAGTGGGAAAGAGTGAGTGTGCTGCTTTCCATGTGCCTGCTACTTCTGCTTTTAATCAGCAACCTATGATTGGCTTGCCCATAGGTTGTTGGACATGATGTGTGAACCTGAAGTGCTGGTTTGTTTAAAGGCTAAACAACCCCAGTGCTTAACCATGGTTTGTTGTCTCTCCAACTCTCATGGTTGTTTAAATCATGGGCTGGCATTACGTGGGAACTGGCCTGTTGTGCCACACTGAAGAAGAGATCAAATTTAGATGTGTGCCCAAGTATGACACATACTGTATATATTTCCTCCCTTCCCAGCACTGGACCTTTTCCTTGGAATAAATAGCCTGCTGTTTGAAGGAAAAGGGAAAGCTGCAGAAGGGGCCATTCTGTACTGTCAGCTCAATGGTGCAGAGTCTCCTCACATTTCATCTTCACTTTGGGAGGCAAACTAGACTTGACCTTAATTGCATGAATGCAATTAATGTGCTTTTTTACAGTCAAGAGCAGCTGCAGGTGATTCATACTAGAGTGGTTTCGATCTTTCGTTCTTTGCCATGGCCTCATATCCTGCCTTCATGTTTCTGTTTGCGCGAGGAACCCTCTTTTTGCTGAATTGGTGGGGTGCAGCAGCCTTCAGCTAGTACATAGGGAGCAATGAAAGGTTATTGCTTGGTGCCCGTGGAGGATTTCCTACTTGCGCAAACAGCAGCTTTAGAAGTGGGATTTTCTTCCATGATATCAGCAGGCAAGGAAAGGGTTAATTCCCCTCCTCCCTGTCTGCTTTGATCCTGATAAGAAATAAGACCCTCCTTCAAGCAGATGCAATTTGCATGTTTGTTCTTGCTGCTTTTGAAGTGAGGGCATTAACTTCAAAGACCAAGAAAGACTGAAGGGCGACTTGCTTGGAGGATGGTTGTTGTGGGGACTGTTCTGGCCCTAGAGGCCATGCTGATGCAGGAGGCACCTCAACTGTGTAATGTTAGGGGGTTTTCCTCTCATCCGGAGGTGCTGCTGCTCCCCATGAAGCCCCATGTCCTCCCCAGAAGCTCATCTATGATGTCACTTGACCCCTTTTTCCATGCAGAGCAAGGCATGAGGCAATCTCTCCGTTCCCCTCACTGCACAGGAAAAGGGAGCGATTTTCCCTGCTTATTGCTGAAGAATGGCCATCTTTCTCAGTGCCTGGAGATAAGAGTAGCAGTTTCTCATTCAGTGCTAGACAAAGGCTGCCTTTCTCTCTCTCGTGCTGAGCATCGGGCAGGATCCGAGAGGAGCAACAGTGGTGGGGTTGAACAGATTTTGTTGACACTGTTCCAACTGTGTTTCTCTGTGCTTTTTTGTATGAAATTTTGGATTGTGCTAATGTGTGTTTGAGAATAGATTTCTCCCCCCAACCCCCAAGTCTGCAAGTCTCCCCAGCCGAGAGAACACTTGTCCACTGTGGAATCCACAGGCTGGATTCTTTGAAGCCAGAGTCATTTGACTCTCTCGCTGGCAGACTGGATGGGGACCCCCCAAGTGTCATGAGGTCTCCATCCCCACCCTGCAGAAAAGCTGCAAGGGGTGCAGAGTGGCTACACTGGCATTCCTCACCACACTTACAGGAACAGTGCAGTAGATGTGGCAATGCTGGTAGAATCTGGTATTGTGCAGCTGCCCTCAAGATAGACGGGACCCGTCCCCCAAGCCTGCTATCAGGAAACCGCTGGCACAGGGAGGTGGTGTGGCAAATTCAGAACAAATTCCCTGACCTTCCACTGTAACCTTGGATGTCCTGGATCTAGGCATATTCTCCCCTTCTAGTTGGGTGTGTGTCACTTTGCAGGACTCTTGGGCAAGGGTGCTAAGCCTCAAGCCCATGGGCCAAATCCAGCCCTCTTGAATTCCCCAGGTCAGCCAGGGCCCCTTCCTCAGTCCTCAACCCTCTCCCTTTGCTGCCAATCACCCAGCAGTTTCTCAGCTTTTCTCTGCTTCTTCCTCAGTCTAGAAGGTTGAGATGCTTCTGCTGAACCTCAGGCAGTAAGAACCTGAAGCCAACGCAGGCTGGTATTTTTTCTTCCCCTCCCCACCACTGGATGCAGCCCTCTGAGAGGTTCTCTGAATTGGGCCCCTGGGCTGAAAGAGGTTTTGTACCCCTGCTGTTGAAGGCAGGCAGGCAGGCAGGTCAAATCCAAACAGCTGCAGAGAAATGCACGAAGAGCACTCACAAGACAAGGTGGGTCACTGGGCAATCTTGCATGGCGTTGGCTAACTGATTTCTTCCCTTCCCTTCTAGAACATGGAAATGGTGCCTGTGCCCCCCAAAACGTATGGAAATTTCTATGAAGGGGATGCTTATATCATTCTCTCGGTAAAAAGAAGTTAAGAATTTTGGTGGACGTATACGGTTAAGCTTGGTGGAACAGGATAGCTGGAAAGAAGGAAGGGTTTCAGTTCAAGAAAGGAACGGGATGGAGTGTCTTGTTCCATGTAAAGTATGGGCAGTGGGTTTGAGAATGTCATGGGACCATCAGTGTGGGAGACAGATTGCGTGCGAATTGGTGCAGGCATGGAGCAAATGCATGACAGTGAACAAGTAAGGTTATAATGCAGGCCTGCGAAACCTACTTTCTTATGTAGAAGATTCAGTTAACTCTCTGCTACTTACAGTTCCCCTTAAATGCAACCATTTATTGCATTAATACTTGTTGTTGCAAGTCAGGACCTTAATTATGCAGAGCTACTGTACAATCCTCATGCAGGCAGTTTGCAAAGGGTACTCCCAAATTAGAACTCTTAGAACTATAAATGCTATTTATTTACTGTACTTTAAAGCTGCCCAATAAGCTGCATTTTCTCAGTAATGTACATAATCAAAAAAACACTGGGTAGCTACCCATCTTTTCTTCCTTAACAGATTTTTTTCCTGGTAAGGAAAAAGGCAAAAGAAGTGTTGGGAAAACCCTTGAGGGCTATAACCTGAGACAATGTCCTCTGGGAACCAGAGCTCCTAGCCCTCACAACATTCTTTAAGGACACAATCCGCTGGGCTCAGAGGCTGACACACATCCAGTGGTGGCTTCCACTACCTTACCCCCTTGCAGTCCTTTATTTCTCTAGATGGCCATTTTCCACTGTCTAGTTGAAGAGAGGGAAGGAAGGAGGCTGGAGCACTGTTTGGACATGGTGTAAACCATCATCCCCAGGCTCCTTCCCTTCCTGTCCCTTTAACCCTCTCTGAGCTCCTTTTATGACCTCTGAGATGCAGCCTGGGATGGGGATGGGGCAGGGACACCACATCCAGAGGACCTCAGAACAGGGACTCCACATTAGCTTGTAGCCCCCCAGACAATGTTGGGGGGCCGTAGGACTGTGCTCTAAATGAGGTAGGGCGATTGCACAATAAAAGCCTTTTCTGCAACCAGCCGGAGCCAAGCCTGCTTCAGCATTAGAGCCGTGTGCTCATGGGACAGCTGGCACTGGTGGTGTCCCAGGAGAGCTTGGCAAGCGCTACAAGGAGTTTTTGCTACTCTTGCCAAGCAGCTTACTGGCCGGGGTCCAGTACTCACAGTTGCCCATGTTCAGAGGATAAGGCAGCCCATTGTGGGTACAACAATCCCTAGCACAAGCCATGGGTTGTCAGGGTGGTGTGTGGCCAACAAACAAGCCACTTTGTGGGAAGCAGTCTGGGTTCACATGACGCAGCAATCCACTGATGTCATGTCATGTGAATCCAATTGATTAATTCAGTGGGACCTCAGTCCTGGCTAGTATTTTATTTATTTATTTATTTATTTATTTATTTATTTATTTATTAAAACATTTCTATGCCGCCCCTTGCCGAAGCCTCGGGGCGGCTCACAGCACAGAATAAAATACAATAAAATACAAAAATAACTATATAAAAGCAACAATATAAAATAAATAACAATATAAAAGAAGTCGCCCTGGCTAGTAAGTCTCCTATGGATTACCATGGGTTTACTATAAATTTGCATAAGTTCAAATCTAACCCAATGTATGAGAATATGTATTTCAGGTATTTGTATCTTATGATATAGAAATGCAAAGTTGTCTTTTTTATTTTGTGCCTGCTTTGCTTTTAAAGCTTGCTACTATTCAGAAGTCTTTTTAGATGATATAGCAATTGTTATTTTACCAATTTTAATTACTATTTTTGCATTTCTGCTTGTTGGAAGCTCCCTTGAAGGCTGTAGTTGGCCAAAAGGTAGGATAGATGTCTAAAAATAAATCATACGTCATGCATACCCTGCCCACTTCCACCTTTCATTCTCTGTAGCCTCTCTGCACTCTAAGCATCTGTCTTATTGCTTTGTATGCAATCTGTATCATGGATGAATTTTGATGAAAAGTTTGGATATATGGATGAAGAAGTCCAGTTAATTAGATCAAAGCAGAACTCCTTACAAAACCTTGCTTCTCTGTATGCTTTATGTGATATAAGGTTGTATATATGGTTGATATAGATGATATAAGTGAAATAGGGGCTTCTCTACACAAGGCATTTCTTGTGCAATCGAGATCCCTCACTCACAAAAGTTTGCAGGTCCTTTTCACAGTGCTGCCATCCTCCTGGGCCCTTTCCGTGCTTTCTAGCTATTGTTGTGGGGGCTTTTAGAGTGAGGAAAGTCTGGTATTTTCCTGGATGGTGCCATTATTCACTGCTGAAGCCCAAGATAATTTCACAGTTCTGTTCTGTACCACAGTGCTGTCTTGTGTTTTGTAATGAAACATAGAGAAACATAGAGAAAGCTGGAGAGGAAAACCCCAGGAGGGGACAACCCTAATCATCCCACAAACAAAATGGAAATTGATGCCTTAGTAAAGTGCCTTATGTACAAAAGTGTGAAATGAGATAAATATTGCAAGTTTACCAAGGGAGCAGAATTATAACCATAATGGCAGCAAAAGCTACAACAGCCCTCTGTTTACTTTTCAGGCTCAACATGTAATACCATGAGTTTCCTTAATTTTATTCTTTATGGAAATGCTATCTGAATGAGCTGATTTACCTGTTGCATTTATATTCTGCATGGGTTAGGGGTTAGGGACTTCTAAGGCTGCCAATCTATCTCCATTCTGTGTGTTGGGGTAGAGATTTCTACAAAGGATGTTTCCTCCTGGGTTGCTGTGGATGATTGGAAGCGAGGCTTCCTCGGTTGGTGAATCCAAAGGTCTAGCCTCACGGCGCTTCCCGAGCAGGCAGGAGCAGAGGGATCTCTGGAATTAAGGTGAACATATATGGATCTGACTGGCTAAGTAGCTTCTTTTTCAACTCAGACTCATAAGACTGGGAACAACTACACTTATGACATCCACTTCTGGCTGGGCAGTGCATCATCGCCGGATGAACAAGGTGCAGCTGCCATCTTCACTAGCCAGATGGACGAGCACCTGGGTGGGGTAGCGATACAACATCGTGAGGTCCAGAACTGCGAGAGCGACACCTTCCGAAGCTACTTCAAAAATGGCCTCATGTATGTAATTTCTTTACTTGATTGTAGTTGCATCCTGCCTTTCTTCTCGCAAGCTTACATCCTCCTCCTGCTCCTCTCCTACATATCCTCGCAACAACCTTGTGAAGTAGGTTAACCTGAGAGTCAGGGCCTGGCCCAACACCACCCTGTGAGCTTCATGGCCAGGTGGGGACTAGAACCTGGATCTCCCAGGTCCCCGGTCCAGCACCCTTAACCTCTGCACTGCTTGGTTCTTTGGTGCCTGACCAGGGAGGGGTTGCTTCCTTGTCTTCACAGAGCTGCTTTACATTCCTAAGTGGCAGGCCTACTGTTACTAGTCAGGGGCGCATGCGGAAGTGTCCTGATGGGTGGTGGCTGTCCAGCACATGTGCACAAGCGATGGAGAAACACACTGTGTTTTCTGGAAACAACCTGGGTTTGCCAACTCCTGGGATAAAATGTTTGCAATCTGGTTATCTGGGGTTGGAGAGTGCAGCTTACAGCAGGTTCCGTAGCACTGCTAAAGGGCAGAGAAGCAGATGCTGGCAGTTCCTGGGGACAGCTGAGTGTGCTGGGTTGGATCTAGAACTAGGTGCATGTAGTTGAGGGGGTAGAATCGGGCTTTCTCACCTTATGTGCCTGTGGCAGCATCTCCAGTGCCTTGAAACTGCTAACCCAGAAGGTGAAGGGAGCCTGTTGGATGGGGTGAGCTGTCCTATGAGGGATCCCCCAAAACTGTGTAGAGGCACCTTCTGTGAGTAGAACCCTTAGAAGGTGGGACCTGGATCCATTGTGATTTGCTTGGCTAAAGCAGGAGAGGGCAACCTGCACTTGTGGGTGCTATCTGGCCCTTGGACGATTTGCCCCCAACTGTCTCGTATAGCTATACGTTGAGCTAGTATGTCGAGTCACCTTTGCTAAGCTGGAAAGACATGGGTCTGCAGCTGGATGGGTGACCTCTTGTGGAAGCGGAGCAGCGGGGTGGACTTGGAGGCCTTGTAGACCCCTGCCAATGCTACTACTCTTCTGTTCTCCCCACCATCAGGGGAAGAGAACTGCCCTGGTTACTGGCTTAGCTGGGGATTGTGCTGTGCCGCTCGGCCATGCCTTGCATGAGTTGGCTCCTGCAAGCACTGCCTGAGCCCCTGCCAGCCTTGCCCAGGGGGGGAGGCAGGCAGGTGGGTAGAGAGGAACCGAGAGAGTTGGCTCTGGCACTCACGTCCTTTCCTGGCTCAGTGGACCCCATTTGGAGCACGAGGGGCCAGAAAAGAGGCCCTGCGCTGTTTTCCAGAAGCACAGATTGAGCTGCTTCATGACACAGATCTGTGCACCGTCTTCTTCACAGGAAAAAAATGGTGGCACAGCAGCAGCAATGCCCCAAGAGGGGTGGGGCCCCACCCTGGCCACCCTCCAGCTCCCTGAGCCCAGCCGGAGAGGGGGTTGGTGCGTGTGCTCCCTGCTCTGTAGCCCCCATGCACCAGGGGCACAGCAGGACTGTTCTGGCCACACACACACACACACACACACCCCACCACCACCACCACCACCACCACCACCACCACCACCACCACAGTCTTGCTCCCCCAGCACTTGTTTTCTCATGCGAGGCAGTGAGTGACTGTCAGGGCAGATCTTGACTGTGTGCTTCCTTGGCAGCTACAAGAAAGGCGGAGCGGCATCAGGCTTCAAGCATGTGGAAACCAACACCTACAATGTGCGACGCCTGCTACATGTCAAGGGCAAGAAGAACATATTGGCTGGAGAGGTAGGCCAAAAGCTGGAGGGCAACATGGGGGAGGCAAAGGTAGTTTACTTAGGAGCCTTAGGTCCTTGTGAAAACTATGGGGGTTCGAGACTGGGCTCTTTGAGATGCATTTACCACTTCTGGGCAATCCACGAAGCCGTGAATCCATCCCTCTACCGTGGCCAAATGACAAACCACAAAGGGTCTTGAATATTATGGTTTTGTAGGTGGGGCAGTAGGCTTGTCCCTCCTTTTGCAGCAGTGTGCCAAGCAACTCTTTTTTTCTATGTTGGGCTTCCATCCTTGATGATGTTCCTCTTCCCGCAGTCCAACCCAAGAAACTCTAGCAGTGCTGCCTGTAGGCACCCCACCCTGAGCCATTTCCCAGCTCTGCTGTTTTTCTTGCATAGGTGGACATGAGCTGGAACAGCTTCAACCTGGGGGACGTGTTCCTGTTGGACCTTGGGAAGCTCATCGTCCAGTGGAATGGTCCCGAGAGCAATCGCATGGAACGGCTGAAGGTGCGAAGGACGCTGCGTGGATGGTGGAAACGGGGAAGCTGGGCAGGAAGAGAGGATCTTGGCACATGAGCTTTTTGTGATGCTGTGAAGGTGGAGGGAATGTGATGTTGCTGAAGACAAAGGAAAAGTCCCTCTTGTTGGTTGTCTTGTCCGTGAGAGAAACAGGCAACACCAGCAAGACTCTCTTGTAGGTGCACACCAGTAATAGTGGGTGAGCCTGTTGGGACCAGCTGCTACAGTCATCATGTGCAGCAAATTTCTAGGTTTAGCTTTGAGAAATAGTAAAAGAAACAGTTATAGCAGGAAACATTACTTAATAAAAGCAGGACACATGCATTGAAAAGGGAAAACATAATCAGCAGGAAACATTCACTTACTTTTTGTATATGGTTATCTTGACCTACACTTCCTTTTAGGACATTTGGTGTCAAAACATTTGCCTCCAGACTTATCTTTACACATTCTGACCTTCTTGGCAGAGGTTTATTTTATATTTTCAACCCTCTTGTGTCTCACTGATAGAACGCTAAGTATCTTATCCTTGTTTGGTCATCAGGAAAAATTTATATTCTTCAACATTCCAAAAGCCAAGTCATCCTATTATAGGATATGGGGGTGTTATATAGGGCAGAGCCAGTGCGGTATGGTGATTAGAGGAAATGGGGATCTGAGAGGTCTGGGTTCTAGTTCCCGCTCAGCCATGAACTAGATGACTTTGCGCCAGTCACAGACTCTCAGCCTAACCTACCTCACCTACAGGGGTGGGTTGCTGTGAGAATAAAAATGGGGTGGAGGAGAACCATGTAAGCCACCTTGACCCCTCGCAAAAGGAAAAGAAGACAGGGTATAGATGCAGGATGATGGTGGTGGTGGTGTAAATGGATTGGGAGTGGGGATCCAGAACAAATTTAGGCACCACCAAGACATCATTGATCAAACCAGCAATGAGACACAGGAAAGATGAATGGCACAGAATGCCCCCCTGTGAATAGTCTTGAGAATGCGTTCAGAGCATACTTTCACTGTGCGGCAAGCAGTCACTCATGGTTTAATGCAGCCGGTGACTGTTCATAAATCAGTGTATTCAACTGTCCATTGGGTGTCATTCTTCACAGTACCCCCCCACTCCAGTAATGAGTGGGGCGTGCAATGCACTGCGAGACTGAAAGGAGTAAGAGTTGCTGTGGAGGTCATCTCTCTCCCCCACCTTGGGAGCTAACAGCAAGTGCCCCTTTATCCTAATCACTGGCTTTTGTTATGTGAGACTTTGAACAAGCAGAGCTGGATTTACATTGCTTTACAGAAATCAACATCAAAAGGAACAAGCTGTGTTAGCTTTCTACAAAGTTGGTTTATTAATGCAATATGACTCAGCTGAATGTTGATTTCAGCCCTCCTCTTCCCAGTAACCAGACTCCCTCAAACCAATTCCTCAAACTGGTCCCTGATTTCTCAGAGCCTACCACTGAGAAAAGCTCACTCCTCTCCCTTGGTCTTTGCCCCTCTCCCTTGGATCTGCCCCACCCATTTCGCCTCTTGTTGCTCTTCCGAAAAGACTGCTCTCGGGCAGCTTGACTTTTCTGCCTCCGCCTTTATTGGGTTTTCTGGCCTTTGCTCATCCATCTCTACTTTCCTCTCCCCTTCTTCATCTAAACCAGAGTCTATTCTCATATCTGTTGAGGTTCCTGTGCAGAATGTGTGGGCCCAATCCCCATAGTTTCAAAGCTGTGTTTGAATTAGGAGGAAAATTGTAATTTGGGGGCTTCTCCAGTAGTGAAAACTTGGCTTACCTGTTGGAGGTTGCCTCCCCTATTGGCAGTTTATCCCTGCCATGTCACCTCCAGGCCCTTAGCTAAAAACCCTCAGGACCCTTGTTCCCAGATCTCTTCTTCTGTGCCAAAGGTAAGTTGTAGAATGTATGAAGGGCAGGAGTGCATCTGAATATGTGCAGAGTACCGTCCCCTCACTACCGCAACTAGCCAACCCTGATCCTGGATTTAAATGAAAGGTCCTGTCAGAAGATGTGTCCACCTGGTTGGCCAGTGCCTTGCCTCTCCTCAGCTGCAGGTTATAGTTACACCTTTGATTCATTTTCACACTTACACACAAATGTACACCTGGAGTGCTCCCAGGTCTCCATCCTGGAAACCTCCCCTTCTCCACATTCTGTTACCTCCATCCCGGAGGACAGCCGAAAACCAAAGGGAGAATCCACTATATGATGGCATCAGAATGTGTTCTAGGAAGGAACAGACACATGAATGAGGTCTGTGAAATTCAGTATTCAGGGCTGGCACTGCCTTAAGCACAGTGAGGCAGTTGGTTAGGGTGTCATGAAAGTATTTAATCTGTTACTGCTGTTGTAATTCTACTCAGGAAGACAAAGAGGTGTTTGTGGGGGGTGGGGTTGCTTCATGTGCACAAATAGCTTGGCTTGCTTGGGGTCCTGTGCAGTCTGGACCTGTCAGAGGGTGGGGGGCATCCCAATTTGCTATGTTGCTTCAGGCAGCAAAATGCCCCAGGCCAGCCCTGTCTGTAGAACACTCTCAGTTGCTGTTTCCCTCTCACAGCTGTCACACCTGTCTATCTATGGACTGTCCTACTCTTCCTGTGCTGTTCAGAGCCCTTCCTACAGGCTTCTGAGACTAGCTCCCGTTCCCTGCAGGCGATGAATCTGGCCAAGGACATCCGTGACCGGGAGCGTGGGGGTAGAGCACAGATCGGTGTGGTGGAAGGTGAGAACGAAGATGCCTCTCCTGGCCTCATGAAGGTTTTGAACTATGTGCTGGGTAAGAAGAAGACCATCAAGCCAGCCATCCCAGATGCTGTGGTGGACCACAAACAGAAATCCTTTCTGAAGCTCTACCAGTGAGTCACTTTTGGCATCCAGCAGAGAAGCAAGCTAGGCAAGGCGGTTGTGTGGCAAGGGCAGGGTGCAGCTGCCGTAAAGAAGGCAGCATCTCCAAGGCAAGCAGTGCCAGGGAACTGTGGGGAGTGTTGCTGAATAAGCTATCCCAGCACATTCACAAACTCATGTGGATTATAGAAAAACATGCATTCTCAAAAAGATTTTTTGAACTTTGGCGGTAGGATGTCTACAGTCCACATGCACACAAGTGTCTTCAAGCAGTGGGGAATTTTTTATTAACTACCCACAGGGATTAAAATATAAATTTGTCCCAAAGCACTTTCAAAACTGTGGATCAGTCAGCCGTTTAAGACTGCAATGGGGTCTTGGGTTGTGCGGAACTTGGTGGAGTAGTTATGGAGGCTGGCTGGGGAGGTGCAATAAGGTCATGGCAAGCATTGACTTGTCAGCTTGTGGAGGGAAGGGCTTGCATGGGTGAGAGGCTGAGGAAAGGGGGTGACTCAAGAAGGAAACAGAAAGGGTTGGGGTAGCTGCAGTGAGCAGGAAGGGAGGGGGATCGGGTGGAACATCACAGTGACACCTGGGAATTTGTGGTGTTATAAGCCCATCAGCCACTGAAGGCATTTTTAAGATGTGTAAACAACTCTGAGTTGGAGACTGGCTGTTACAGAAATATTGTATAAAACATTAAAGATTTGGGATGACAGTTCCTGGCTATGAACAAAAGGTGTTAGCACTTAACTTTTAGAGCCATCAGTAACATTTACAAATGAGTACAAGTCCAGTGGAGGGGTTTCGAATGATGCAACAGTATGAAACCTATTCAGCTCATCCAGTTCTTTGCTCTACACCCTGGGTGTGTTTCCTGTCTGTCTGGAGGGAGAAAACCATTCACAGCTGCTCTCCTGCATGGGATCGATTTAATATTCAACCTGTCCTGAGGCCTCAGAATTTATGCAACTGCAGTTGATATGATTATATTATTGTTTGTTTATTTTTTCCCAAGTAATAACAGTCCCTCACAGTACAAAATTACATGCATAACAACAAAAATTAGAAGGGGAAAGATCATCCCTGTTTTGCAGCCAGATCTGTGATGCCATCTTGTTCTGTCTCCTCTCCCTCCCAGTGTCTCTGATGTAGATGGGAACCTTCTCATCCAGGAAGTTGCCATCCAGCCCCTTACCCAGGACCTCCTGAAGCATGAGGCAAGTGCTTTCCTGGAGGAGTGTTTGTGCCATGACAAGCCACAGGCCAGGGGAGCAGACCTGGCTTGGGTGTACTGTGGGGGGAGGGGGGAAGCAGGTGTAGAATTGGTGAGACACCATCCCCAAGTTCAGCTAAAACCGGTGCATCCCATTGCTGCTCCAGCCCCAACATATGAGAGGCAGAGTTGGGGGAATCTCTAAGAGAAATCCTGGTGGTGGGGGTGCCAGAGGGAGAGGGCTGCCCTACCTCCACCCTCCCATCACGGCTTTCTAACCAAGCACCTTAGTTGGATCCCTGTTTTGCTTCCTGCCAGGACTGCTACATCTTGGACCAGGGTGGCGTGAAGATCTTTGTGTGGAAGGGCAAGTTATCCAACAAGGAGGAGAGGCAGCAGGCCATGTCGCGGGCCTTGGTGAGTGAGGACAGGGCTGACGGGGGTCATGGCTTGGAATGGAGGCAAAGATGGGTCCCATTCATAGAAGGGGCTATAGTCCAGTGACAGCAAGCTCTTTAGCATGCAAAAAGTGTCAGGTGCAGACCGCAGCATCCCCAAGTAGGACTAGGAAAGACTCTTGCCTTGGAGCCCTGGAAAGCTGCTACCAGTCAGTGTTTGTTAACAAAACTGGCCTAGGTGGCCCTTTGGTCCAACTCAGTATGAAGCAACTTTCAATGTTCTATCCACCCCATATCCAGTAGGTACCTATTGTGAGGTGTATCAGGCCTCTTGGAGATCCTGGGAAAGTATCTCGACCTTCTGTCTCTCTTAGCTATTTTTGCTCCAGGATTCCAGACTTTTAACAAACATAAATCTTGTACATTCTCATTCTTGATTGCCTTGACCACGGCCTCCTACCTTTCTCTCTTCTTTTTTGCCTCTTTCATTCCTTGAGGAGAACATTAGTAAAATGAGCAGTCAAGTACAGTATATCACAGAAGTGAGTACACCCCTCACATTTTGTAAATATTATATCTTTTCATGTGACAACCCTGAAGAAATGACACTTTGCTACAATGTGAAGTAGTGAGTATACAGCTTGTATAACAGTGTAAATTTGCTGTTCCCTCTAAATAACTCAACACACAGCCATCAATGTCTAAACCGCTGGCAACAAAAGTGAGTACACCCCTAAGTGAAACTGTCCAAATTGGGCATCATTAGCCGTTTTCCCTCCCGGGTGTCATGTCACTCGTTAGTGTTACAAGGTCTCAGGTGTGAATGGGGAGCAGGTGTGTTAAATTTGGTGTTATCGTTCTCTCTCTTACTGGTCACTGGCAGTTCAACATGGCACCTCATGGCAAAGAACTCTCTGAGGATCTGAAAAAAAGAATTGTTGCTCTACATAAAGATGGCCTAGGTCAGGCATGTCCAAAGTCCGGCCTGGGGGCCAATTGCGGCCCGTTTTCAAATTTCGAGCGGCCCGCAGCCTCTTCTCCCCACTGGCCCAGCCTGTCACTCATCCCCACCGGCCAGCATTTTCCCCTTCACTGCACAGCGGTTCCCACAGCTGTCCCCTGCTGCTCCTTCAAGGCCGGTGGTTATATTTCACCAGAAGATGGCAGTAGACCTCAGTCAGCACTCTCGCCGCGTGACCCTTGTGACACAAGGCTTGTGTGCCCATTTCTAAAATGGCGACTGTAACTAAAAAAAGGAAAGTTGACAGCGAGGGCCGCCACTTCCAGGACAAGTGGAAATTGGAGTATTTTTTCACTGAAATACGAAACAAGTGTGTTTGCCTAATTTGCCAAGAGACTGTGGCTGTTTTCAAGGAATTCACTATCAAGAGGCACTATCAGACGAAACATGCTAACTACAACAAGCTAACTGGGAACGAACACGGCGAAAAATTGAAGGAACTGGAAGCTGCTTCAACAGCACAGCAGCGCTTTTTCACAAGAGCCTATGAGTCAAATGAAAATGCCACAAAGGCGAGCTACGAGGTGGCAACGCTGATTGCCAAGCACTGCAAACCTTTTACTGAGGGTGAATTTATTAAAGACTGTGTGATGGAAATGGTGGAGAAAATTTCTCCTGAGAAGAAGCAAGAGTTTGCCAATGTTTGCCTGGCTCATAACACTGTGGTACGGAGAACTGAAGACATTTCATCTGATATTAAGAGACAGAGGCAAAAGGAGTGGAGTTTGACTTTTTTTCGTTAGCCTGCGACGAAAGCATGGATGCATCTGACACCGCTCAGTTATTGATTTTTTTGAGAGGAGTGGACAATGACATGAACATGAGTGAAGAGCTACTTGACCTCCAGAGCCTTAAGGATCAAACAAGAGGAACAGATTTATTTGTTTCTGTTTGTTCCGCCGTAGATGACATGAAACTACCATGGAATAAAGTCACTGGGATTATTACGGATGGCGCACCTGCCATGGCTGGCGAGCGAAGCGAATTATCAACCCTAGTCTGTAACAAAGTCAGCAAAGAAGGAGGCAAAGCTATAAAACTCCACTGTATTATTCACCAACAAGTTCTCTGTGCCAAACATCTGAAATATGATCATGTTATGAAACCGGTGATGAAGGCTATTAATTATATTTGCTCCAAAGCCCTGTGCCACTGCCAGTTTCAACAGTTTCTACTCGACATCCAGGCTGAATACGGAGATGTTGTGTATCACAACAAGGTAAGATGGCTCAGTCGGGGGTCTGCATTGCAGCGCTTCTACTCTCTTAGGGAGGAAATCGGACAATTCTTGGCAAAAAAGGGACAACTGATGCCAGAGCTATCTGATCCTGTTTGGCTGGCTGATTTTGGATTTTTAGTTGACATAACACGACATCTGAACGTGCTGAACATTAGCCTTCAGGGGCAAAATGCAGTGGTAAGCCAACTGTATTCACATACCTTTGGGACCAAGCTGCTACTTTTCCAAAGGCACCTGTCACAAATGCAGCCCAATACCACACATTTCCCATCACTGCAGGAAACAATGACCAGTTTTCCACAGAACAATATGGGTGTGCAAATAAGGAGGTATGAAGCAGACATCTCATCTCTGGCTGAGGAGTTTCAACAGCGTTTTCGGGATTTTGCAGCTATTGAAAAGGGGATCACGCTTTTTTCATCTCCTTTCTCTGTGGACCCTGATGATGCTCCAGACCACCTGCAGCTGGAGCTCATTGAGCTGCAGTGTGATGCCAAGTGTTGCAGTCGGCACCAACAGCTCCCTCTTGCCAACTTTTACCGCCAGCTGGATAAAGACAGGTTCCAAGAGATGCGAACATTCACTAAGAAAATGCTGAGCTTGTTTGGTTCAACATACTTGTGCGAGAAGACATTCTCAGTTACGAACATTAACAAGAACCGCGTGAGGACGAGACTAAATGACTTTCACCTGCATGACATCTTGCGCATCAAAACCACTGTTTTTGAGCCAGACCTGGCCTATATAATGCAGTCGAGATCTCAGTATCACCCTTCACATTAGTGCAGTTAAGTTATTTATTTAGTCTTTCATAAAATAGTTCATTTGCATTTAATGTTAATGGTTCAAAGAATGTCAGGCTGAATGGTCAGCCCCCACACATTTTCGCCTCACCATATCTGGCCCTCCTTGCAAAAAGTTTGGACACCCCCGGCCCAGGCTATAAGAAGATTGCCAAGACCCTGAAACAGCTGCAGCACGGTGGCCAAGACCATACAGCGGTTTAACAGGACAGGTTGCACTCAGAACAGGCTTCGCCATGGTCGACCAAAGAAGTTAGTGCACGTGCTCAGCGTCATATCCAGAGGTTGGCTTTGGGAAATAGACGTATGAGTGCTGCCAGCATTGCTGCAGAGTTTGAAGGGGTGGTGGGTCATCCTGTCAGTGCTCAGACCATACGCTGCACACTGCATCAAATTGGTCTGCAGGGCTGTCGTCCCAGAAGGAAGCCTCTTCTAAAGATGATGCACAAGAAAGTCCGCAAACAGTTTGCTGAAGACAAGCAGACTAAGGACATGGATTAGTGGAACCATGTCCTGTGGTCTGATGAGACCAAGATAAACTTATTTGGTTCAGATGGTGTTAAGCATGTGTTGCGACAACCAGGTGAGGAGTACAAAGAGAAGTGTGTCTTGCCTACAGTCAAGCATGGTGGTGGGAGTGTCATGGTCTGGGGCTGCATGAGTGCTGCCGGCACTGGGGAGCTACAGTTCATTGAGGGAACCATGAATGCCAGCATGTACTGTGACATACTGAAGCAGAGCATGATCCGCTTCCTTCAGAGACTGGGCCTCAGGGCAGTATTCCAACATGATAACGACCCCAAACACACCTCCAAGACGACCACTGCCTTGCTAAAGAAGCTGAGGGTAAAGGTGATGGACTGGCCAAGCATGTCTCCAGACCTAAACCCTATCAAGCATCTGTGGGGCATCCTGAAATGGAAGGTGAAGGAGCGCAAGGTCTGTAACATCCACCAGCTCCATGATGTCGTCATGGAGGAGTGGAAAAGGACTCCAGCAGCAGCCTGTGAAGCTCTGGTGAACTCCATGCCCAAGAAGGTTAAGGCAGTGCTGGAAAATAATGGTGGCCACACAAAATACTGACACTTTGGGCCCAGTTTGGACAGTTTCACTTAGGGGTGTACTCACTTTTTTTGCCAGCAGTTTAGACATTAATGGCTGTGTGTTGAGTTATTTTGTGGGGACAGCAAATTTACACTGTTATACAAGCTGTATACTCACTACTTCACATTGTAGCAAAGTGTCATTTCTTCAGGATTGTCACATGAAAAGATATAAGATATTTACAAAATGTGAGGGGTGTATATGAAACAGAAAAAAAGAAACAAGAAATTTGTCAATTACAATAAAACAAAGGGAAATAATTTGGTGATAAGGTGTTGAAAGGAAATCTTCTGGTTATTTGTTTTAAAAAATGAACTGAAGCCCAAATTAAAATTTTGACTTTTTAAACATTTTGCTTCATGTAAATGTAAAAATGCTGAAAACTGGTACTGCTCAATCAGTTTGGCAGGCTTGACTGCTAGAAACTACACACTGAATTTTTAAAAAAGAGTGCTTTGTTTTTGCTTTTGCTTTGTTTTTGAAGTACCAAGGATTTTCTTTGGGTGGATCTCCTGTCACTCATTCAACAAACCTGGGACAACCTACAGAGGCACATTGATTTTTTGAGGCCTCCCAGTGCCTTTATTTCCAAGAATCTTCCACAAATAGTTTACAGCAAAGAGCAGATTGAGGTTCCTCTCAGATGCCAGATTATACTCAGAATTCCAAACCTAATTTTGTATCTTAAGCGGGTGGCTATTGTAAGGCACTCTGTACTTTTGGTAGATGGAGCAGGAGAAACATGTTATGGAAGTAAATACTTACAAAGTGTGCAGAAAATAAAACACATACATGAGAGGTGCACAACCTCCAGTCCATGGTCCTCCAGAGTTTCTCAGGTGGCCGTGCTGCTTTTCCTGCCAGCCCCTTTCCCTGAACTGCGGGTCATTTGGCAGTTTCCTGACCATGGCACAGGGGTTCTCACATTCTAAGAGACTGAATCCCTGGCAGTTACTCCTGGCAGCAAGAGCTTCAACCTAAAATATGCTAGTTGCCGTTTTTGGCCGTCACTCTTTTGTTCCATCCTCCACTGGACTCTGGTCACTAAGAGTGTCTTAGGACAGAAACAGATTCCATATGCATGTCAATGCACATTAGCAAACCTTTCACCTATTATGCAAACTATGCAGTCAGTGGCTTGTAAAATAATTTTGGGGGAAAGAGAAATCAAGGATGTAAAAGACTGATGGTTATGTGACTTCCCTGTTACTGTGATTTTCTTTTTCACCAAACTCCTTGGCCTCTCCCCAGTGACAAATGACTCCATCCACCATGACACCTTCAGTGTGCCTTTTACCAGAAAGCAAATGCCTGCCTTGGACTCAATTTTGAAGTATTCATGTGTTCATTGTTGTTTGAAATTGAAAATTGCCTGTGCACTTTCCTTCTTTTTTATTGTTTCTTATGAATTGTTGCCCACCATCCTGACAGCTTCATCTATTGGGCAATAGGGATATAAAATAAACAAACATATTTGCATGCATGCAGGACATATAGCTATTTGGGTTTCCTGAAAGGAACAAAGAGGAAATCCAAGCATCCTTTCAGTTAGGAAGAAAGCAGTGTCCTTCCATTGCTTAAAAGGTAAAGGTAAAGGTTTCCCCTTGACATTAAGTCCAGTCATGCCTGACTCTAGGGGGCGGTGCTCATCTCCGTTTCCTAGCCGAGGAGCCAGCGTTTGTCTGCAGATAGTCTCCGCGGTCATGTGGCCGGCATGACTAAAGACCGAAGTGCACGGAACGGTGTTACCTGCCCACCGAAGTGGTACCTTTTTATCTACTTGCATTTGCATGCTTTCGAACTGCAAGGTTGGCAGGAGCTGGGACGGAGCAACAGGAACTCACCCCGTTGTACAGATTCAAACCGGTGACCTTTTGATCTACTAGCCCAGCAGCACAGCGGTTTAAACTACTGCGCCACCTGCAGTCCCTCTATTGCTTAGGGATTGCTTTAAATAAATTTGATTGTAGCAGGCAGGTTCAATATCCAGTGCTTCATTTGTTCAAGCTAGTAGTCATGTATAGTGTATTAGTTCCAAGCTTAAAATACGAAAGAAAAAAGTAGGATATACATCGAATAAGTATCACAGACTTTTGGGGTTACTGAACACTATCAACACTCTCTTTAATAGTGAAATCATGTTATGAATACAGAGAGGACTATCGCCACTAAGACACAAGAGCGGGAGAGCAACTTCTCTGGAATTCCCAACTGTCTCAGAAGTACCACAGACCTTTAAAAAAAGAAGGGCACATCTACCCTCCCTGCTCCCCAAATAAAACATCCATGCAAGACCTGAGCATGCTTAGTGTCCAAGGGGGATTGAATGTTAGTTGGGGCAGTGTGAAGAGAATGGAGCATGGAGAGCAGCACTGTTGCTAGGTGGTAACGCTACAACATTTTGTTGCAGCTTGCACTTGTCGGAGGTCATACTAATCTGAGCACAGGTGAAATTTTCAGTCCATGTTAACTTCCAAATGGGTTTGGCTTGCTCAGTAACAGGGTCCATCCTCCATTTCTCAGCTTCCCATGTTACAATAGTTTCCTTGCCCGCTCTCCCACCTCAGGGTTTCATCAAGGCAAAGAACTACCCACCCAGCACCAATGTGGAGACTGAGAACGACGGCTCTGAGTCATCCGTCTTCAGGCAGCTCTTTCAGAAGTGGACTCTCCCCAATCAAAGCACGGGCTTGGGCAAGACCAACTCACTCGGAAAAATAGGTACGTGCTAGAGCCTGCCTGCCAAGAACTGAAGGTTGCCTCAGCCAGGTATGGGCCACACAGTGGAATTGACCGCAGTTACGAGCTATGGCTCATTTGTGTTCAACTTTGAGAAGGTTTTGGCTGCTTCTCTTTTGTGTTCTCATAATGTCGTCAAAACAAAACCAGCAAATGTTATTTCAGGGCAGACGCTCTAATTCTCCCAGAATCATCCTGGCTTGCACACGCAGCACTGTGGAGGGCTAAAATTTTGGCTGGAGGAATCCATTTTATGGGCCACCACCTGCCCCATGAATACTGGCAGCATGCTCTGCAAGGCAAAGTTCCCCTTTCCCTGTCCAAATTGCACGGGGTTTTGTATTGCATGTGCACAAGCGTGGCCCCAGAAAGGAACACGGTTGGGCTCAGAGGGCACCTAGGTGGCCAGCCTTGGTTTTTTTGTTATGGTAACCATACATGCCTCGGCCTCCTTAGAGGACTACATGTCTATGTGGTCCACCCAGTCGGGGCTGCTTCTTGTCAGTGCCTGCCCGCCCTTGGTGCAACAGCAGGATCTCAAGCACAGCTCTGCCGTTAAACTCCAAACCTACCTACTTACCTCCCTGTCATTACCCTAACAGCCAAAGTGGAACAGGTGAAGTTTGATGCCACCTCTTTGCATGCCAAGCCCGAGGTGGCTGCCCAGCACAAGATGGTGGATGATGGCTCTGGAGAAGCGAAGGTAAGGACCTGGCCTTGCTACTGGGCTTTGGGACTAATTGGATGATTTTAGTGAGCCAAGCTTAGAAGGCAGGTCAAGCTGCAAAGCAAATAGTTATTATATAAGTGGGACTGGATGAGCAGCTGCGATAAATCAGAGCCAAACAAAGCCATGCCGCTTCAAATCTAAGTGTTGCAACTGAAGGACCTGAACATTTCTTTATTTAGGTCTACCCAAATGGTTGTGTTTCCAACAGTTCTGGAATGTGCAGGCTGTGATTACCTAATTATTTTTGGTATTTTGTGGTTCATTGCCCTGGTAGCTTTTGATGGCAGTCAGTTTGCAACTAATTAGTGAGCTAACTAAAATCTAGTTAGTTTTGTACTCCAGAGGTGGACTAGGAGCAGGGTTCAAAGCTGTGAGATGATACATTTCTTTGCAGAAAGGGCAACAAGCCACAAAATGATACCTAAGAACATCAGCCTTGCTGATTCTAACCAAAGGTCTATCCAGTCCAGAGTTCTGTTCATACAGCAGGCAACCAACTGCCCATGGGAAGGCTACAAGCCCTGCTCATGCACAGAGCCATCCTGCTCCTGATGGAGAAGGTAGCACATGGCCACCAAGGCTGGTAGCTCCCATAGCCTTTTTCTCCATGGATTCATCCAAATCCCTCTTAAATCATCTTGTGGAAGTTTAACATTGTGCTCCATGAAGAGGCATTTCCTTTTATCCATTCTGAATATCCCACTATGGGTTCTAGTATTATCAGAGAAAGAGAAACATGCCACCCATCTGCTTTCTCTTTGCAATTCTTAATTTTGTTCACCACTATTCTCTCTGCCCTAACTTGCCTTTTCCAGACACTGTGACCTTTCCCCATGGAGGAGTGGGTCCAACCCCTTGACCATTCTGGTTTCTGCACCTTTCCCAGTTCCATGATATTCTTTCTACGGTACCTTGGCCAGGATATCTAGTACCAGTGATGTGGCTGTGAAAAGCACCAACATTAATGCTGTGTAACTAGAGAGACCTTTGAGCAGAGCTTTGTAAGGACAGTGGGAAGGGGCGGCTGGGGAGGATGGGGTATTTGCTCTGGCTGTGTAAGTACGGCAACAGCAGGAATAACAAAGAGCGGCTGAGAGTCCAACCGGAAGCCACGTTCTAGCAGGTGCGATGCCAGGCTGCTCCACTCCACTTGAAAAGCTTTCAAGAAGTAGCCGAGAACTCCATGCTGGGGAAATCCGATTAAAACTTATGCTCTAAGATAGCCTAAATTTTTACCAAGAAAAGTTTCATCCTGTGCTTCATTTTTGCACCAATTGCTTGTGCTTGCTTTGTGGTGCAAGGAAAGCTACAGCGCAGGGCAAAGTCCCTCTTCCCCTGTGTCTTTGGCTGCTGGCAGATTGCAGGCATCACCTGTGCAGGCCGACATCTGCTGCACGGCCACAAGGGCTAGAAAAGCAGGAGGGCGTGTTTGTGTGAACAGAAAGCTTTCATTCTTAGGTACTTAAACTCTGCATCCACGGTCACACAGAATGGAGAACTGACACGAACACCTATGTATTTTTCCCTCCTAATTTCTGCAGCCATGGGGGACAGAAGCTCTGCTGTATTCAGGGTTAGTGCTGAGTACCACCAACTCTCTCTCTTCCCAAATTTTTACAGCCAGTAGTGTTACAGTAGATTTAGAAATGCAGGAACTCCTCATGGCAATCCCTGTAGCCAAGGCACCAAGCCGATTCCAGCATAGCTGTGTTGATCCATCTTCCTCTCTCTCTGAAGAATAATAATCTTTTGGAAAGCGGTTGCTTCTTGGTTACTGATTGAAGACTAAGCCACCCCAGAATACTTTGCATTGCAAGACTAAGCTCAGAGGGAAGCTGAGGCTATCTTTGTCCCCACCAGTCAACGATCCTGATGCATTATTTCATTCCCGGCTTTACTTGGGTGCTGCCTGCAGCCGTCCTGTTGCTCCTCTCTGACTTGCCTTGACAGGTGTGGCGAATTGAGGACTTGGAAATGGTGCCAGTGGAGGGTCGCTGGCTGGGGCATTTCTACAGCGGTGATTGCTATCTGATCCTCTACAAATACCTAGTCTACAATAAGGAGCACTACATCATCTACCTATGGCAGGTAAGCACAAGCCGAGGAAGATACCTTTGACTAGAGAAGACAGAAGGGGGAGAACAGGCTGCTCAAATGCCACCAGAGTGGGGACCTTGCCCGTGTATTGCTAAGGAGGCACAGAAACTACTTGCATGCTCTAGAGCAGGGGTCTTAAACTCAACTTGCCTGGGGGCCGCTGGAAGTAGAGTCTGGGTGAGGCTGGGCCGCATCAAGTATTCCACCCCCGCGGTGGTGGTGGGCCGCTCATCCCGTGTCGCTCCTGGAGGCCGGCCGGGCGCCGCCAGCACTTTGAAGGCTGCAGGGCCCCTCCCCCGTGCCCCACCCCTCTGGATGGACTACAATTCTCAGCCTCCCCACAACCAGCACGAGAATCTAACACTTCTGGGAGGAGGGTACCAGACTGAAGAAGGCCGTGCTTCAGTACCACTATAGGATGCTGCAGCCTAGAATTCAAGGCCCATAACGGTTCCTAGAGCCCTTACCAGAAAGTTGCCATTCTGTTGCATGCGCCACCCTCCTCAGTGCCTTTGCTCTCTTGCTGCTCCCCAGGGCCGCAATGCCAGCAGGGATGAGATCACTGCCTCGGCTTACCAGGCCGTCATTCTGGATCAACAATATAATGGTGAGCCTGTCCAGGTGCGAGTGACCATGGGCAAGGAGCCTGCCCACCTCATGGCCATTTTCAAGGGGAACATGGTGGTATATGCGGTAAGTAGGAGAGAGAAGGTGGGTGGTGATGGCCTCCCGTGCCTCGTTCAGCCTTTACAGTGAGGAGGTGCTGCAATTCTGGCACTCCTGCAGAACTGTAAAGCTCCCATAGTTTTGGGTGAGGCCGGGTCTGGTTGCAAGCAAAGTTACAGCCTTGTGGGAGGTATAACTTCCTGCCCCCAGATCATTTCCCCTGCCCCTACCACATTCCTGCTTGGGAAAGGAGGAAGTAAAGGCACAGTACAGGTAATTCCCCCACCTGCCCTCAGCAGGGCTCGAATAGCAGATCTGGCAGGTGGCAGTGATGCTATTGCTTTCAAGGGCGAGGGATGCTGAGTGCCGCAGGCCGAAGGCACCTGGAAGGTCACAAGCCTGGCCTGTGCACAGGACTCCAAACCATCCAGAGGGAAATAAAGGCTGAACATGTGCACCTCCCTGCATAGATTCTGCATGATTTTCCTCCTCCCACTGCCAGCTCTTACAGGTCTCTTTCCTCTCCACCCAGGGAGGTACTTCCCGAGCTGGTAATGCAGATCCAGTGCCCCCCACCCGCCTTTTCCACGTCCATGGCACCAACGAGTACACCACCAAGGCCTTTGAGGTGGCTCCCCGGGCCTCTTCCCTCAATTCTAATGACGTTTTTATTCTCAAGACTAAGAGCTGCTGCTACCTTTGGTATGGGAAGGTAGGTAGCCTGCCCTCCAGTGCTGTCTTGGGGCTGAAAGACTTGTGGGCTCAGAGCACCCGCATCAGCTTTGTACAGTGCAGGGAAATCTAGTCCCCTGAAAAGTGAAAAGGCGGGCTTGCAGATAGAGGCACCCACGTACGGGCAAATGGATTAGAAGGACGATGTTTCTCAGAGCACGATGTTCTGGATCCGATTCCTGCCCAGAGGAAGGAGTAGCAGCTGAGGACTGACATCTGTGGGTGGAAGGATGACCTTGGAGCTGCTGTGCTGAAAGCCAGGGGGCCTCTCCAGCGCTTGGCTTGCGTAACCTACCCTGTCCTGGTTCTTTCCCTCAGGGCTGTAGTGGGGATGAGAGGGAAATGGCCAAGAATGTGTCTGACCTGATCTCCAGGACTGAGAAAGTTGTGATCGCGGAGGGCCAAGAGCCTGCAGAATTCTGGGTTGCGCTGGGCGGAAAATCGCAATATGCCAACAATAAAAGGTAGTATCTGCACAGAATTCACAGGGAGAGAAGCTCCACTATTCCCAGGGAGGAGAATTAATACTAAAGTGTCCTGTTGCAAAGCAAAGGGCATATGCTCTCCTTTGCACCCTTTACTTAACCATGCTGGGCTCTGAGCAGGCAGGAGACCTGCTGTGTTCAGTGCACCTCCACCTTCAGGGTCTGGGGAAACACATTCAGGCTGAGCCTTGCTCTTTGCCGCATCAGAGGCTGTCTGTCTCTGGCTTAGCAGGAGCCTGCGGTTGCCAGCCAGCCAGGGGACACTGCTGAGACTTTGACTACAGGTTAACGACGGGCATTTCCCCAAGTCAGTTTCCCAAAGCTCTGGTTCTATTCCCCAAAGACCTGAGTACGAGTTCATATAATAGCCATGTTATTTTCTCATCTTAATTGACATGCAGTCCTCCCTCCCCGCAGCCTGAGTTCAATTTGACTTGAAGAAATAGCTTAATTGTCATGCAAGGAGAATTTCTAGGAGGGTCACAGTTGAGGAAGAAAATGTTAACCCTCTCCCTACCAGTTACAAGGTCTTCTTCCCAGTGTCACCCTCTGTATGACAATTATGCTCAGCAAAAATATTTCCATTGGGTCCCAAGCACCTTGGGGAGAGATTGATTTGCAGTGGACTGCAAGGACCAGTTTTGGGAAGACAGCAGATCGGAGACTGAGGCACGCACAGATATACTGGCTGTTTCTCCACCTCAGATGGCTCCCATGCTGATTCTTCTTGTGGGGAAGAGGGTCCCCATGGCTTTCCTGCATGTTGCTTGTCTGAAATGGGTCACGGAGCCTGGAATTACTTTAGCAGCACCTGGGCTGCTTCTCCTCCTTTTTGTGCAGATTGCAAGAGGAGACAGTGTCCATCACACCTCGGCTCTTCGAGTGCTCCAATAAGACAGGCACCTTCCTTGCCACGGAGATCACACATTTTACCCAAGATGACCTGGAACAAGGTGATGTGTTCTTGCTGGATGTCTGGGACCAGGTGAGTCTAAGCAAGGAGCAGCAGAGGTAGAAAGCATCTCTTCAGTTCTACCCAAACGCATTAGCAGATGAATTCAGATGAATTTCCCCACTTGAAAAAAAAAGATTATTGAATTTTACTTCCATGATTGAGTCTGCATTTGAAAGTTCTTGATTGCTGTTAATTAATCACACAGCTACATTCCATCTGATACACTCACTGACAATATATTTGGCCATGGATGTCTATGCTATATTCTTGGGAAAAACTTTTTCAGAATACTAGGTCCTACTTTTTTGCCTCTTCTCTATTCTGTATTTCTGACTCCCCCTTTCTTTTGTTTCCCAGTTGTTAACATGAAGTGGGTGGGAGGGAAGGGCTGGGGAAGGAATCAGGTTAGGACCACAATTGTGTAGATTTGGAAGAAATTTCTCATGTGAATTGTCTACATGTAAATTGCACATAGATTCTCTTTTCAGTCTGCAGCTTTCACTGCATATGTAAAAGAGGTAACGTACGTACGTACTTGTGTGAGCGTGTGTGTGTCTTCTAAAGAGAGCTGACTTTCTTTGGCTGGCTCAGTGCTGACACTGGTCCAGTTCTGTGCAAATCCCAACAAAGTAATCAAACTAGCAAGGATTCAGCTTTATCATTTCACTCGTTAGCCTTGCTTGTGTTCCAGCCTATTGCAATGTGCATGAATCAGTTAATAGACAATGCTTCCTAAATATACCTTGTCAAGGAAGCTCAGAGCTGTTTAAAAAATTAAACCATTCAACAAGTATTTTGACACAGAGCAAAGGCTGTATAGGTGCATCTCTTCCCAAGTAAGCTCACCATACCAGATTTCAGACTCAGAAAATGCAGTATGTGGGATTTCTAGAAAAATAGATTGTTTGGTTGCCTGTAGCAAAAATGGGGTCCTGAAGTACATTACAAGCTACCAAATGTGTGATGTTGGTTAAATGTGTGGGATTGTTAAAGTACTAGAAGAATTTTTGTAAGCCTTTCTTTGCATGATTTAACTTTTACTGGTAGAACAGCAAGACAGGGGTGGGGATGTAGAAACAAGGAGCATTCTATGGATGTTTAACTTGCTGGGTACTGGGGAAGGAATTTTAAATGCCTCCACTATGACAGGAAGCAAAGGAAGCACTTAAAGAGTTTCTTCCCAAGAGTTTCGGGTGTATAGATAAGTCTCTATCATAGAAGCTTTAAAGGCAGAGTGTTCTGCTGCTGTGTTCTTTCTTGTGCATAGCATAGAAAGGCCTTTCCAGCAATACAATTCTAAACTTGCTGTTGGCTTCTGTTAAGGCAAGTCCTTTCTTCTCTAGGTTTTCTTCTGGATTGGTAAAGATGCAAATGAGTCTGAGAAGGAGGCAGCGGCTGTCACTGCCCAGGAATACTTGCGGACTCACCCAGGTGGCCGTGATCTTGACACCCCCATCATCATTGTCAAACAAGGCTTTGAACCCCCAACGTTCACTGGCTGGTTCCTGGCATGGGATCCCCTCTGTTGGTCGGTAAGCAACATAACGAGGCTTTATCTCAGGCCTAGCAAAAGGAGTGGAGAACATCCTATCAGGCAAAACAGGGATTAACTATTGCAAAGTATGCAGCAGGAATCCAGTTGGAGGCCAATGTGTAGAAAACATTACTTTCCACCCAAAACCATCTTTTTTGCTCTAGAATGGGGTGGGGAGCATTGGTTTCTAAAGGACTAAAATGCCCTTCATTGCTAGCCAACAGGGAAGGATGCTGGGAGTTGCTGTCAAACAACATCTGAAGGGTCCCAAAGATTATCAAAATTAATTTTCATGAACTCTCAGCTTGAATAAAATTCAAGGCAGAGACCGTCAAAGGGCCACTAAACTCTGGCAGGAGAGCAGGTTGCTTTAAGAGTTGCATGAAACTCACACAAAGTCTTCAGTCCTCACTGTGTTTTGAGTACCTACAGTAAAATCAACATCTTAATTATCTGTTTGGATAATGTGGTGTGCCTTTTGGTTCATACAGGACAAGAAAACATACGAAGATCTGAAAGCTGAGCTTACAGATGAGAGTAGTCTCAACCAGGTCACTTCTGTGAGTATGGCTGAAATGGCAAGCGCAGGATAAAGGAGGGGGGATTCGGCATTACCTTATTTCAGCATCATCCAAGGTTCATTGTGGTGATAGATAATAGTGCTACATGTCCACCTAGTTATGATACAAGCTGTAGAAAATGAGTAACAGCATAGACTTGCTCCTTTCACAGTAGCAGCTGCTGCGTAGATGTTTGCCCCTGAACAACCCATGAGAGGAATGGAAGGGCTTGGTTGCAGTAGAAAGTCTTTGATACTTAACTTCCCACAAAACCTTTGTGGAAATACTGCCTCTGTGTTAAAGGAACAAAGCAAAGCGGCTATTCCTTACCCCTCTGCCTGCAGTGAACGTCACTGTATCTCCCCCTGTATTCCTCTGTTACTGTGATGAGCGATGCTGCCTGGCACCCCAAAAGACTAAGGCATTTTGTGGAATGGAGTCCACTTCAGCAGATGTGTGAAATGTTATCCTATGCTGGCACACTGGAAATGTGTGTGTGTGTGTGTGTGTGAAAAATATGAAACTGTATAACCCATGATTTTGTGTGTGTAGAGTTGGGGGCATATGGAATATAAGCACTGAAATTGGAGGGTAAAGAATACAAGTAGTACAGAGTCTGCCAATTATGCTGAAGCTCAAATCTAGGTAAAATCTCTACCATAGATATTTACAGTGAAGAATAATAATGCGAACATCCAGGGACACTCTTACTAATAATGAAGTGGTTGTTCTTGAGCCAAGGCACTTGAAAAAATTAAGCTTCCAAGAAATTCAGTTCTGTTTCTTGTGGCCTGGCAGGAGATGCTGGATTTTTATCTCACTGCAAACTGTTAATTAGCTTGTTGATGCTGAGATGGTTTGTGCTATTAGAAACACTGTTTTGGGAACAGTCACTCATGGTTTTGTATAATTTAATCTTTAATGCAATTATCATTCCATATTTACCTTTTATTTCTCTCTGACCCCACTGCTTATAATCCCTCTCCCACCAAACCATGTGTGTGTGTCAATTCAGAATAACTAAGAACAAAAGCTTACACCATAATATACTGTGTTTCCCCAAAAATAAGACCTACCTGAAAATAAGACCTAGTACTATTTTTGGTACTTGCTAAAATAGAAGACCTACCCCGAAAATAAGACCTAGCTGTGTTTATTCCCAGGGCCAATGGGGAACATAAGGAGCCTTTTTAAACTTAACTTTAACTTAATGCACTGTGTGGAGGAAACATGTTTGTGCAGCTCTGCTCCCTCCGCTCAAGCCGATGCTTCCTCTATAGCGCCAGCTCCTGTCACAGGCGGAGTGATACCAAATGTACATGTATTCATGCATGAATAAGTTGTGGATTGTTGTACACATTAAAAAATAAAATAAAAAAGAAGACCTACCCCGAAAATAAGACCTAGTGTGTTTTTGAGAGCCAAAAAAAAAAAAAAATGACAATGTCTTATTTTCAGGGAAGCATGGTATTTGTTAGGGTTGGAGGAACTACCAAGCTCTGCATTGTTTTTGCTACAATAGGCCAACATAGTTACTCTTCTAGAAGTACAGATATGTGGTAGAATGGGAAGAGTATGAATGATGTTGCAAATTTATTCATAAAATGCCCTCAATCCTACAGCACTGTCATTTGTCATATTATGTCACTTATACTGCATGATCCATTCCTGAAGTGTTTGTTTCTGTAGAACTATTCAGCCCAGAGGGCCAGGGGACGTTCCCACAATTTGGTTTGAACCAATGGTGGGGCAGCTTCAGGTGGCTTCTGGCCGCTGCAAACAGAATCGGGCTCCCCACAGACCAGGCGGCTGGTTGGCAGGCTGCTGGGAGCCCTGCTCTACAGAGATGCAGGGTGCACAGATCCCCAGGTGCCATTCCTCTGCTGAAATGCTGGGATTTTGGTGGTAGCGGCAGGGACTGGTGGAATGGCAAGCCTGGGTGTTGCTCATCCTTGCATTATGCAGAATAAGTTTGGTTGCTATCTTTCCCTTTTCTCTTTCAGGAAATTGTTGAGGCAGAAGAGTCTTTCAATGCCAATACAACCATGGGCAGCCTGTCATTCGCTACATACCCCCTTGAGAAATTGATGAATGTGCCTGCAGAGGAGTTGCCCAAGGGTGTAAATCCTTGCAAGAAGGAGGTAAGAGGCCATTCCAATTTTTCTTGCTTATAGAGACCCCCTATTTTTCGGTAGTGCTTAAGAAAGTGAAAACCCAAGAAAAAGCAAGCTCACTATTAAGTTCGCTAGATTAGAAAAGTCACTCTTGCCAATGTACTGTGGGGTTAAAATACTTTGAAGAGAATAGAAATGAAATAAGATGTATAAAAAATTTAGAAAGATTCCCAGTTTGTCTGACCTGTGCACAAAAGCTTACAAAAATCCAGTAAAGCAACTCAATGCCTGGAAAGGTAGATTTGAAAGAGATGGGAAATTGCACAAGAGTAGCAATATTTGCTGTCAGAGATTGTACTTAAGGCAAAAATCCACTCCAGGTTTCTCACTGACATTCAACAGTGAAGGTAACATAATTCCAATTAGAGGAACCTCAAGAATCACACCTCTTCCTATGTTAACTTAGTGATTACTAGTTACTAGTTATTTCATTCTGATTCTATTAGAGTTCAGTTACCATGGTGCCCCACAGATTCAAGACAAACCGGAAATTATTTAGTAGGAACCTTTGTTCAGAGACAGAGGATGTATAGAGCTGTGCACAGCTGATCTTGCATCACAATATCCAGACTATTCCATGTACAGAATAGGGTAGCATGTGTTAAATCAGTGCTACAAGCCTCTAGTCCTCAAGGGCTTGGGAATAAAAGATGGCTAATACATTGAAGTACCTTCCAAAGGCTAGATGAGAATTACTGAAACCAAGACTTCTGCAGATCCATTTTTTCACAGCCATCCTCAATACTGTCTGTTCTTTCTGCCATGTCAGGCACTGATCAAAAATTGAGGAACACCATTTTAAAGATGCAAAAGCTAACATGCTCAGTTTCAAAATGTTTGGCTACTC
Source organism: Varanus komodoensis (assembly GCF_004798865.1). Classification (NCBI taxonomy): domain Eukaryota; kingdom Metazoa; phylum Chordata; class Lepidosauria; order Squamata; family Varanidae; genus Varanus; species Varanus komodoensis. The sequence goes on along the minus strand of NW_025335798.1, from coordinate 3,491,522 downwards.
ACACATGGCTTTCATCATTTAAATTTTCTTAGCACCCCCTGCCTCCGCCAGATTGGCAGGGAACCTGGACAGAGATGTTTTCACAGTTAATGATGTCAGCTCTTCTTGGTTCTCATCTTGTCCCTTCTTTTTCCCATAGCACTACTTATCAGAAGAAGATTTTCAAGCTGTCTTTGGAATGTCCCGACAGCAATTCAGTACACTGGCTACATGGAAGCAACAGGCCATCAAGAAGGAAAAAGGACTCTTCTAAATGTAGATTAAGTTCTGCAGTTAGGTGGATGCTGATTTTTAATTAAAAATAGATCAAAACTTGATAACAGGGTAGTCTTTAAGGTCTCATTTCTCTCTCTCTACCTATGAAAAGAAGCAGAATGTTCTGGTCTGGTATTCCATTAATGCTAAGCTAACTTGAAGCTGTCCTTTATCTCAGTTTCTCTGAATTCCTAATGTTTGGTGCAACATGTGTACTCTGCCCCCTGCAGCCCTTCCCCCCTGGGATCTGCAATGGGACCAGTACTTTTTAAACTTACTCATAAGTTATCCGATTTTGAGATTGAGCATCTAAGCAGCCAGATCTGCTGACAGCACCAAATTATTTAGGTTGGTTAAAACAAAAATGGATTGTGAGGAGCTCCAAAAGGATCTGTTCAAATGGGGAACAGGCATCAAAATGACAAATACAGTTCAGTGTCAGGGAGCATACAATCCATACTGGAGCAAGAACTCCCAGCTTCAAATGATCAAGGGGATGGAGCAACTCCACATGAGGATAGTGACAGTATCTAGGACTGGTTAGTTTAGGAAAAAAGGCAAGTAAGGAGAGACATGCTAGAAGGGTAGAACATGGTGCATGCTGTGATATAGAGACATGTTTCTCCCTCGTAACAGTCGAACCCAGCATCATCTCATAAAGCTGATTGCTATGAGATTCAGGACAGATAAAAGGAAATACCTCTTCACACCCATGCAAAGTTAAATGATGAAATTCATTTCCTCAAGAAGTAATAATGGCCAACAATTCTGAGCACTTGAATATGGGCTTGGACAAACTCATGGAAGAGGCTGCTAGTCCTGGTTCGCTTATATCTGAGGCAATATGCCTGCGTTCCCCAGCTGGTAGGGTTGTTGTTGTTGTTAGTCGCAAAGTTGTGTCCAACCCATCGCAACCCCATGGACAACATCCCTCCAGGCCCTCCTGTCCTCCACCATCCCCCGGAGTCTACTTAAGCTCACACCAACCGCTTCAGTGACTCCATCCAGCCACCTCATCCTCTGCTGTCCCCTTCTTTTGCTGTCAATTGTTCCCAGCATTAGGCTCTTCTCCAGGGAGTCCTTCCTTCTCATTAGGTGGCCAAAGTATTTGAGTTTCATCCTCAGCATCTGGCCTTCTAAAGAGCAGTCAGGGTTGATCTCCTCTAGGACTGACCGGTTTGATTGCCTTGTTGTCCAAAGGACTCCTCCAGCACCACAATTCAAAGGCCTCAATCCTTCAGTGCTCAGCCTTCCTTTTGGTCCAGCTTTCACAGCCATACATTGCAACTGGGAAAACCATAGCCTCGACTATATGCACTTTTGTTGGCAGGGTGATGTCTCTGCATTTTAGTATGCTGTCTAGATTTGCCATAGCTTTCCTCCCCAGGAGCAAGCGTCTTTTAATTTCTTGGCTGCAGCCCCTGTCTGCGGTGATCTTGGAGACCAGGAAAATAAAATCTGTCACTACCTCCATTTCTTCCCCATCTATTTGCCAGGAAGTGAGAGGACCAGATGCCATGATCTTAGTTTTCTTAATGTTGAGTTTCAAGCCAACTTTTGCACTCTCCTCCTTCACCCGCATCAAGAGGCTCTTTAGTTCCTCTTCACTTTCTGCCATTAGAGTGGTATCACCTGCATATCTGAGGTGGAGATATTTCTCCTGGCAATCTTAATTCTGAATCTTAACTGGTGATTCATCTAGTCCAGCCTTTCTCATGATGTGCTCTGCATATAAGTTAAATAGGCAGGGCAACAGTATACAGCCTTGCCGAACTCCTTTCTCAATTTTGAACCAATCAGTGGTTCCATGTCCAGTTCTCACTGTTGCTTCTTGACCCGCATATAGGTTTCTCAAGAGACAAATAAGATGGCCTGGTACTCCCAGCTCTTTAAGAACTTGCCACAATTTGTTGTGATGCACACAATCAAAGGCTTTAGCATTGTCAATGAAGCAGAAGTACATGTTTTTCTGGAACTCCCCAGCTTTCTCCATGATCCAGCGTATGTTGGCAATTTGATCTCTAGTTCCTCTCCCTCTTCAAAATCCTGCCTGTACTTCTGGTAGTTCTTGGTCCACATACTGCTGGAGCCTGGCTTGTAGGATTTTGAGCATCGCTTTGCTAGCATGTGAAATGAGTGCAATGGTGTGATAGTTCTTTGGCATTGCCCTTCTTTGGGATGGGAATGTAAACTGACCTTTTCCAATCCTGTGGCCACTGTTGAGTTTTCCAAATTTGCTGGCATATTGAGTGTAGCACTTTTACTGCATCGTCTTTTAAGATTTTGAATAGCTCAGCTGGAATACTGTCACCTCCACTAGCTTTGTTGTTGCTCAGACTTCCGAAGGCCAATTTGACTTCACATTCCAGGATGTCTGGCTCAAGGTCAGTGACCCCCCCCCCCCCATCGTGGTTACCAGGGATGTTAAGCTCTTTCTTGTATAGTTCTTCTGTGTAATCTTGCCACCTCTTCTTAATCTCTTCTGCCTCTGTTAGGTCCCTGCCATTTTGGTCCTTTATCATGCCCATCTGTGCATGAAATGTTCCCTTCATATCTCCAATTTTCTTGAAGAGATCTCTGGTCCTCCTTATTCTATTGTTTTCTTCTATTTCTTTGCACTGTTCATTTAAGAAGGCATTCTTATCTCTCCTAGCTATTCTCTGGAATTCTGCATGCAATTGGGTGTATCTTTCTCTTTCTCCCTTGCCTTTTGCTTCCCTTCTTTCCTCAGCTATTTGTAAAGCTTCCCCAGACAGCCATTTTGCTTTCTTGCATTTCTTTTTCTTTGGGATGGCTTTAGTTGCTACCTCTTGTACAATGTTGCGAACATCCATCCATAGTTCTTCAGGCACTCTGTCTATCAGACCTAATTCCTTAAATCTATTTGTCACCTCTACTGTATATTCATCAGCACTAGGCCTGAGTGGCCTAGTGCTTTTCCCTACTTTCTTCAAGCCTAAATTTTGCAACAAGAAGCTCATGATCTGAGCCACAGTCAGCTCCTGCTCTAGTTTTTACTGACTGTATTGAGCTTCTCCATCTTTGGCTGCAGAGCACATAGTCAATCTGATTTCTGGGTTGACCGTCTGGTGATGTCCATGTGTAGAGTCGTCTCTTGGGTTGTTGGAAAAGAATATTTGCTATGACCATCATATTCTCTTGACAAAATTCTACCAGCCTGTGCCCTGCTTCATTTTGTACTCCAAGGCGAACCTTGCCTGTTATTCCAGTTACCTTTTGACTTCCTAGTTTAGCATTCCAATCCACATGATGAGAAGGACATCATTTTTGGGTGTTAATTCTAGAAGGTGTTGTAGGCCTTCATAGAACTGGTCAACTTCAGCCTCTTCAGCACCAGTGGTTGGGGCATAGACTTGGACTATTGTGATGTCAAATGGTTTGCCTTGAATTCGAACTGAGATCATTCTGTCATTTTGGAGATTGTATCCCAGTACTACTTTTCCTACTCTTTTATTGACTATGAAGGCTGCTCCCTTTCTTCTGAGGGATTCTTGCCCGCAGTAGTATACCTGATGGTCATCCGAATTAAATTCACCCATTCCTGTCCATTGTTGATGGTCAGTCTTGTCGTCTCTTGTTTGACCACATCCAGCTTGCCTTGATTCATGGATCTTACATTCCAGGTTCCTATAGAGTATCGATCTTCGCAGCATCGGACTTTCCTTTCACCACCAGATACATCTGCAACTGAGTGTCCTTTCGGCTTTGACCCAGTCGCTTCAGTCTTTCTGGTGCTGCTTGTACTAGCCTTCTGCTTTTCCCCAGTAGCATATTGGACATCTTCCAACCTGAGAGGCTAATCTTCCGGCGTCATATCTTTTTGCCTTTTGGTACTGTCCATGGGGTTTTCATGGCAAAGATACTGGAGTGGGTTGCCATCTCCTTCTCCAGTGGATCACGTTTTGTCAGAGCTCTCTGCTATGACCTGTCCGTCTTGGGTGGCCCTGCATGGCATAGCTCATAGCTTCATTGAGCTACGCAAGCCCCTTCACCACAACAAGGCAGTGATCCATGAGTTGGGAGGGTACTGTTGCACTAATTTTCTATTTATGGGTTTCCTACAGGGATCTGCCTGGCAACATTGCGAACGGAATGGTCAACTGAATGGACACCTGTTCTGACCCAATAGGGCTCATCTTAGATCGGAGTCCTCATACTTCTTCAACAGGGGGTCAGTTCACTGTCCCTCAGACTGTTGTGGGGTTGGATTATAGTTTGAAAAAAAATGAATGAATTCCTATGCACACTGCACATTAAAATTTAATTAACGTCAAAATAAAGTTAAAAAATAAAAATAATTTAAAATTAATTAAAATTAAATTAAACATTAACATTTTAAAATTAATTTAAAAAAATAAAAAAAGCTTGCTCACTTGCTCGGGGGCATGAGAGTCCTGCAGCTTTCTCCAACTAAGCTTTCTCCGCCACGGCTTTCTCCGAATAAGGGCCGTAGTTTGAGGACCCTTGTCTTAGATTCTTATCTTCATGCAGAGCTCTAGCTTCATTTATAGGGAGCAGGTTACCATGCTCCAGTGTTACCAGACAAAAGCAGGTCGGGGACAACCTTGTTATCAGGCAAAGGTTATTGCATCTTAGAGAAAGCAAATTTGTAAAAAAAAGTAGTTTGTGCACGCTATGTACTGGCAGTCCTAACCTCTGATTTCCCTTAAGAATACAAGGGCATTTCACTTAAAACTTCATGCTTTGTGACCTAGAATGAATTTTGGTTCCTGAGCAACTGTCAGGTTCTGGGCAGCCCTGGGGCTCCATCTGGTGTCCAAAACTCGAAGGGCCACTGTAGTAATTGAAGGACTGGGCCCAAGCTCAATAAGCACCAGCTGAGAGATGTGGGGGAACAACCACGTAAGAGCAAGCTCTTCCTCCACTGGTAGCCTCAGTAGCACAAGCCTAGCTGTAGCACTTTCCAGCATCTTGCCTAACTCTTGCTTGATCCAGTTTCTGCCCTGCTGAACCCAGCCTTGCTCATTGCTGCTGCTGAGGTACCTTGCCTCAGGTACCTGCTCCCTGCCCTATCCTGATCATGACTGGATTCCTGCTCTGTCTTGCCTTACTGGTCCTGAAGCTCAGCCAACAACAACTTCATCTTGCTTTCATATATGCTCCTAGTTCTCAACTTCTTGTTGGCAACTCTGCTTCCAACCCAACTACCAGACCCTGGAAAGTGCTCAGAGCCCACCCTTAGAAACATAGAAAACAGTGTGAGTCAGAAGCGGCCTCCTTGGGCATCAAGTCTGACCTCCGACTGGCTCTGCTCATGACATGCCTACCATGTGCATTTCCTTAAACACCCTCACGGATGACACTTCAACTACATCCTGTGGAAGCCCATTCTATACCCTGGGGTCCTGTCAGGAAGTACTTTCTGGCATTCACCTCAAAACTTGGCTCCCTGAACTTTGCTCTATTGGCATGCATCCTTTCCTCATCCACAGGGGAAAAAAGGTTATGACCCACCTCTGCATGACACCCCTTCACATACCTGCATGGTGCTACAGTCTCCCCTGAGTCACCTCAGGGCTGAAAAGACCCAGTTCCCTCAGTCTCTCCTCATATGGCTTTCCCTGGAAACCAGCCACCATCTTGTGGCCCTTCGCTGCACCAATTCCAAACTTGCTGTTTCCCTTTTGTAATGAGGGGCCCCGAACTGAACACAATACTCCAGCTGCAGGTGCACCACTCCTATAGAGTGGCAGTAATACCTCTCTTGATCTAGAAGCCACACTTCTGGCTATGCAGCCAGGGGTGGTGTTTGCCCTCTTGACCGCCACATCACACTGCTGACTCATGTTTAGCCTGCAGTCGACCAGCATCCCAAGATCCTTTTCACAAGTGCTGCTCTCCAGCCACTTGTCCCCTAACCTGTACTTATGGCACCTTTTCCTATGCTTCAAGTGCAAGACCTTGCACTTATCTGCATTGAACCCCATCCTGTTGTCTTGGGTCCTGGTGTCCCTGCTCTGGATCCTGACAGCAACTTAGGTTTTTTTTTAACATTGTACATTCATGTACTCCACCTAACCCCCCACATAACATACATTTCTAGTAGGTTTAGGCATTTTAAAAAATACCCCAGAGCTCAAGTGCCCCCCAAATAATGAAATATGTCTTTAAGGATTAGAAAAATAAAAGGCAGTAACTTCAACTGCTGCAGAAAAATAGAAACTGCTGCGAAAAGAGACAATTAAGTTGCAAGGCCTTTGCATCTCTCTAGAAAGAAATATCAGAAATTCAGCATTAATAAAGAGTGTTTAATGTCTCTGAAATAAATCTACACATCATTTAAAGAAAAATGGCAGAATTGTCAAGAATACATTGAAATAAGTCTGTTAGAACACAGAAAAGTGCTTCTCCACATTAAGTGTCAAGGGACACAAAGTGACTTCCAACATAAAAAAAACCAAGGCATCCACCACAATGCACATGCCAAGAAACTCTTGCCTCAGCTCACTCCCTCCCCCAAATTTGTTATAGAATAATTCACTAAAGAAGCAGGGGAGTGATGAAGTGGATTATTCCAGTAAGCAGACAGCATAGGGAAATGCTTCTCTTTCCCTAACATTCTTAGGCAGTTCATGCCTTGTTTAGATCCATTTTCCAGCTCTCAGCTCCTCAAACACTCAACATAGGCAACTGAAAACATCCATGGATTTTTGTTTAGTTGTAGATAATTAATCCACCCTTGAATTGGTTGTGGCATTACTCATCTAGCATCTCATAGACAAGTATGAAACAAGTAGTACTTTACTGTCCCTTAAGGATAGAGAAATCACCAGAATCCTTTGTATCCTCGTCAGCTATCTTACCAGACTTGAGTTTTATGCCTCTTGTCCTATAAAATGCTAAGTACACATTTCAAATACAAGGTCAAAACTGAAGCAGATTTAACTTTGAGTGGAATAATAGTGCCTAAAGCCCTACAATTACATGCTTAGCTATTCAATTACGTTTTCACAGGCTCATAGCTAGAAAAAAGTTTTTTTAAGGAAAAATCTGTATTAAAAGAACCGGTGTTTGGTTATTTCTGAAGTTTTCTTCAGCAAACTACCTGAGCTATTTAATCCATGTATGTGCAAGATTCTTCTTTGGGGATGAAGGTTGATAAGAGTTTAATTAGTGCAAACACATATATGGCTATTTTTCTTTATCAAAAGTAAATATAGCAGAAAGATGGAGAAAAGTTGATCAAAATATGCTAGAGTACACATGTATGAAACAGTAACTTCTATTGGCTGAATTCATATTTAGTTTTTGTATTCTTTTGGAAACCAAGAACAGAATACTTGAGACGATGTCTCAGAATATTTCATGTCATGCTGCTGCTCCAGAAACAAACTTCATACAATTCAATTCCCTTTAAGTGGAAATAGAATTCTTAAATACCAGCACCTGCAGCTCAGATTTTCAGGAGGCCTTCAAGGTTTCTGTATGATTTCTCAAGATGATCCATAATAAAGAGTTGCTAAAAAAAAAAAAAAAAAACCCTCATACTTCAATGGTTGGTTTAAAATAACATCCTGTATGATTGGGAAAACATTGCACAAGGGCAATATCTTGTACAGTTTCAGCATTACAACATGTTAAAAGTGGGAAAAATCAATTTTGTGTAACATAGGACTCATCATCCTCTTACAACAGTTCTACAGATTTGGAGCAGACAGGGAAATACAAGTCAAGATGTAAACAAAAATGCCCATACCTATGAACCATCATGTGGTTCCCACTTTGTTTTAGCTTAGAAGAAAACAATTCTATTTAGAAGGCTAACATAGGAGTACTTGACTTGTTGCTTGTCAGACACCAGTTCCTGCAAAGTAAGAGCTATGCTTCCAATAGCAGGAAGATACATTATTTCAACTTGCATTCTCAGCTCTGGATGAAACAAAGCTGTTGCACATTTAAGGCTAGAGTACACTTTCTCATTAGACCATCACTTATTTTACCTGTAATTATGCTAATTTGTCCTCACCATCTTTCAAGTATGGAGTTGTAGATGTCACAACGGCTTATTTACACTGAGTTGTAGCCAACCCTTATGTGAGTGGAAATCCACTTGTGTAATGGGACTTCCTTACCTTCCCCACTGCAGCCCTGTCCTGTGATGCCTCAAATCCGCTCCAGAGGATCTCTATACACTCTGGAGCTTATCTGGGAGGCACACAGGGACTGAAAGTGTGTGTGGGGGGGGGAGGGGGGAGTCATTCCATCAATAGTTTACACCCACTGGGATGACACCATTAGATGGAACTAATGGTTTGGAACCGGTCCCTTCCATTCATGGAAGAGACCGAAATACAGCAGAGGTTGTATTGTATTGTACTGAGGGAGGAGGGAAAGGGATTTTAGTTTATTAGCCCCTTCTCCTGAAGTGCCTAGTGCAACCTCCCATGTTGTTTCAGGTTCCCTTAACTCCCCAGAGCAGCTTCACAGAGGGCACAGAGAGTTGTCTGTGGAGCAGGGATTGGGAAAATTGTCTCCCTGCTTCCACAACTTTCATAAGTGTTTGTGTATCTGGAATTAACCCAGTCTCTCACTATGTGGAATTTGGAGGGGTGGAATAGAAGAAAAGATGGCAAGCACCATCTCAGAATAGGTCATATAATCGGTCGGCCAGCCTTACCTTAGAATCAGGAGTATCACATTTTAAGGCTTTTTCATTGAAAAAATATCTTTATTCCTTGCTAAAAACATACTAAAGTAACTTTGACTGTCAACAGTACAAACTTACAGTGGCAGAGTAAGTTAGGGCATGATCCCATGTATGTTTAGACAGAAAAAGGTCCTACATTTTGCAGCTTGCCTCAGCCAACATTCATGCCTGGACCATACTGAGAGTTGAAGGGCTTTTCTTTCTGTCCAACCATACAGAGGTCTCCAGCCTTAGCATATGATGCTTCTGGGAGTCTAATTCTGAAAGACTTGGTTGTGGTTGATGTCAGATAGCATTTCAAATGATTATGCCTGTTATTATCATAAACATGGCAAGTAACCCTTCAGAGCACTCTTTCTGCAACAGGTAATATCCATTTGTCTACTGCTTTGTATTTGCTAGTCCCAGGATTTTAAATTTTAGTAAGCTCCAGCAATAATAAAAAGAAAAATCCCCCGTCAGCAAACAAGGGGGAAAAAACATGACACCCTCTCAACACCTGTTAATCTATTTTCAAACGAGAGGCCTGAGTTAGAAGTAAATCAAGAAGCACCCCAATTATTAAGCATTTCATTGCCACAAAAGTAAAAATGTGAGTACAAGAATTAACTTGCAGCACTAAAATGAAAAACTGGCACAACTTAATCCTAGACAGTGGTGGTTTTTTTTCTTTGCCAAAAATTCTTCTAAAATGAGTTTGTTATCTAAACACGTTTTAAGTAACAAAACTCTAACATATCTGCTCTGAAATGTCTTGCAAACAGCAAATAATCACTTGTGGGAATTTTGATTTTTTTTTTCAACTGATTTAACTGAACTTGCCACACAACTGGAATAAAGCCAGGTATATTTTAATGTTTCATCTGTCACCATATGCCCCTGGCCCAATATCATAAATCTGAGATAGCCACTCCCGCCTCCCATCAAGCACGTGCAGTTTTTCATGTCAGGAGACTGATATAAGCAAAGAGAACACAGAACAGAACTGTTGCTCGTGCTTCCTTTAGTACTCAGCATTGCCTAGGGACTGCTTGAAAAGGGCCTGCCCAATGCCCGGACGTGAATGTCCACTGTTAGCTGCCTCTCCCACAGCCCAAGTGGGCAGTCTTCAGTGAAACACAGCAAATATATAGATATATGCTCACATACATTCACAGAGAAATAAAATTGAGCTGCAAATGGCAGTACTTAGGAAAGAAGTCAGAAAGAATAACAACTTTTAAAGTTAAAATCTCTCTCCCATTTTTAAACAAGGATGAAGGTGAACTGTGTGAAGAAGGTGTATGCAACATGTTCCAGAGCACCAACAGTTTGTTTCCTGGATCTTTATGATCCTGTATTACAAATTATTCAGTGTCCAAGTTCATCTGTTTCAACAAAGCCAGATCACTCCCTTCAGCTAATCGCCAGCACTGTCCAATGAATGTTAAGGACACGATATATGTCAGCTAACAGGCTATTGCTTATTTTGCTGTTGTGCTGGGAAGATGGAGAAAGCCACCCAATATGCAGGATTTTCTCCACTCTCCTTTGTTAGGCAAATGAATGAGCTTGTCATCTGCTTTCATAATATCCTTTGGATGACTTGCTGAAGGAGTTGTTAAATCCTCTAGCCTGATTAACTCAATTATGGAAAATTATTTCTTGAACAGAACAAAAAGCAGAACAAAAAACAAAAAAGGAAGAGAACTCTTGGTAGGTGGTTAACTGCATGGCTGAAGTCCACAGGAAGGTGTGGAATGTTCCATTCCTCCTATTCCAGGGGATTTGTCTCAAACATGCCCTGAGTGCTTGTGGGGCTGCGGCTCCTGCAAGTCAGGCAAAGTTCAAAGTCCTTTGTGCGCAGGAAGAGATATAGTCTTCACAGAGGCTGTCGAGCAGGCTTTCCCACCTCCATGCAAGGCAATTGTATATTCTTTTCCATTTCTAGCAACTCATTAAATATTTCCCTAGGGAACATGAGACATATTTGTATCAATGTGAGAGGAGTGCATATATGCACATCAAAGGCATGTGGGATGCAGAAGACCAATGATGATATTCAATGGCATTTTATCAGTCACAGAGATCTACAAAGCACAGCCTGGCCATCCTTGTCACATAAGTGACAACTGGCTGTAAACCACCCTGAGACATCTAAGTATGGGACGGTATAGAAAAGTTTTAAATAAATAAGTAACTCAGAACCATACTAGAATTAACAAGTAGGAAATTATGAACATATTTTAGACAAATAAATGCTTTTAGAGCTGGGGTAACATGCATTTTCCAGCCCAAGGACTGAATTCATTTTTGGCAGAACTCTATCTCCTTATGTTTTGCACTTTAGCTCCCATCAGCCCCAGCCAGCAGGCCAAATGGCCAGGGAATCTGGATTTTACTTCAGAACATCTGGAGAGCACCAGACTGGAGAAGAGTGTGCTAGGGGACTACATTCCATGGGTGGGCAGTGCTGGAAGCAAAGCAGGGTTTGGAAGGCAAAGAAATGAGGACAAACTACAAAGAAGTACTAGGCATATTGTAAATTAAAGCTCTTACTTCCAGTAAGCCAGCCTTAGGAGAGGCATTTCAGCCTCTGAAAATGGGGGGGACATCTGTGCAGAAAAATGGGAAACCACCAAACAGTCAGTGGTCAGGAAAGAGGTGAATGGCCTTCTGGGAAACCCCTGCGGACTGAAGTGAGGTAGCAGGAGGGCTGCCTTTGGTCCCTGGGGTTCAGGTTCTCCACCCCCAGGATGGAAGTAAAATTAGGTGGACCAGGCTTTACAGTGAAGATAATGGATATTTACTTGTGCATATAAAAGAAAATGTAGCCGCTCCGGTCTCTGTCACTCTGCACAGAGGCTTCTTGAGTTCTGGATACTTCCAAGTCATTATAAGTGTACCATGCCTGCTTGCGAATGTCATATACATCACTAATGTAGTGACCTTAAAAATGATGGAAGAGAGAGAAAGGGGAGAATGCAATGAGAAACGTAATTTCCAAGTTATATTAAGACCCCAAAGTATTTTCAAGGCAGTGTATTATGTTTATATCTGGCAAGTACAAACTGGAAGACCTAAGTAATGACACCATTTGTTCAAACAAATCTATTTTGCTATTTCTAACATGACTATTTTAAATAATTTTAATGAAACTTTATTTTTTTTTTACATACCACAAGCCTTTCATGGTCTTCCAGTTGCAAAATTTACTGTTCAATAAATGCAGAGTTGTTATGGAGTACTCCCTACTTAGGAAAATGCATTATTAAGCACACAAAAAGTATGGGTGGCCCTGAGAGAGAGATATTTTCAGTACAAGGTACAGCTGCTAAAGTGATGGTCCATGCCTTACCTGAGGAGGATGTGTCTCCAATATGGCTGACCACGCTAATGAGACGATAGGAGTTAGGAAGCTCTCCTGTCTGGGGAAGAATTCCATCATCAGCTTTGCTGTATTTCTGAATGATTCTTTAGTTTGGTTCAGGCAGGCAAGTAGGATGATTATGGTTTCTACAGTAAAGCTAGGCCACATTACTCCAAGCACCAGCATAATTCCTTTGAAATCTAACTACTTTACTCAAATCTGCTCTTACACCTGTAACTCTAATATCAGCTGTCAGTAAGTCACCCATGCATGATCAATAAATCCCCCAGCCCTAAACTAGAGATTGCGGTATTTCCCTTATTATTTGTAGATATCAGATTAATCCAATGATGTAAACTTTTCTTTTTTAGTTTATAGTACTCATGCAAATCATTCCATGTGTTTACTTCACACAACTCTAGTGGACAAGTGAAACAGCAAAACATATTATGAATTTTCATTCTATTTAAAATATACATTACCAAAATGGAGTGTACTCATAACACACTAGTGGATTGTTTTCCCATTTTCCCATATACTTCCTAAGGAAAGTATTTTATCCAAAACTTCCTCTGATCAGGAAGCAGCCCTCTTCATTCCATTTGTTAAATTCCCAGAAATTCTCAAGTGTGTGACAGCTAAGTTCCACAAAGATCAGCATGAAAATTCAGATTTTGCTGCTGTGTGTGGCCACAACCTGCATCCAAGGATGAGCAATCTCCAGTCTGTGGGTTAGAAGCAATCTATGGGGATTCCTTGTCTGGCCTGCAGTGTCTTCGCCTCACAATAATTAGGTTTTTTAAAACTCTCCAAGGCTCAATGTCTAATACTATCTGCTGTCACTCACCACTTGTTAGCAGCAGTGGAGGGAACTTTACAACTATCCTCAAAGATGGCCAAGTGTACCAAGCAATACAAGCTGCACTATGAGGAAAGTCTCCTTTTAAGCATGTTATACATCTGTTCCATATGTATAACAGAACAGAAAAACTCTCAATATCATCACCTCAGCATTTCTTTTCAGTTCCTCAGCTTCTGCTTCTGAGTACTCCATGTCTAGAAAATCCTCATTCCCAGAGTCCTCATCAGAACCAAGACTGTCCAGAAGAGAGCTGTTAAACTCTAAATTGTATGAAAATGATACTGTGTAAGACACAGGATAATTGGTAAGCCTTTATAAAGTAGAGTGGTGAACTTATCAGTTCACTGTAAATTCAAATATTCAACCCTTTTTCTTCAAGGAAAGTAGCACGTGCCAAGGAAAAGTTTCTATTATATACTCAGAGCCACAGCAAAGATTTATTTATATATTTATTTAAAATATCTCTATGCCACCCCATTCACAAAAGATTGTGCTTTCACTCCAGCTGTTTAAGTTAAAAGACAACACTTTCCTTCCAGGGCTGCACTGAATTGCTAGAGGTGCAGTTTTCAAATGCTGCTGCTCCAGTTAAAGAGTAGCATGCACCCAGAACACTGCAGCAGCTTGTATTCTTAGTACGTACTCATGGACGTACTCAAATTCTCTTCGGCCAGTTCACACTGTTTGCTTGACTGAGCAAACATCATACCCTTTTCCTTCAAGATGCAATGCTGCAGCAACTTAAACTTCAGTTTTCACAGTCAAAGGCAAAAATTATTCTTAAGAAAATTGCATGCTGCACTTTTATTTGTGAATTTCTCCTTATGCAACAAGGCATTTTTATTTCTTCTTCCCAGTGCATTCTCCATTCTCCCATGCCCTTCCAAAATCTTCTAGAGATCCCCCTGCACACTCAAGAAAAGTGTTGAGGTTACAAAGGAGAGGGATCATTTCTGCTGAAGAAAGATAGTGAGCTATACTAACTGAAACCATTGTGGAAATGTTGAAGAAAATGAAACTGGAAATGAATTTAGGGATTGTCTCTGGAAAACATCTGAGGAATTTCAAGGAGAGCCAAAAATGTTTCAATAAGATTAACAAAGCAGTTTAATTGGGGTGTCACCTGCCCAACATGCAGTGATGAATTGCAGCATGTTGCTTTTTCAAAGTCTGCAGGGGTTGAGGTGGCTAGAAGGAGTCTCTGGGGCAGTGGGTGAGGGCTTGGGTGGACTCCAAGGGATGCTGGAGGACAGGAGAGCCTGAAGGAATGTTGTCCATGGGGTTGTAATGAGTCGAGCATGACTCTGTGACTAGGCAAAAACACTCACCCTGTAAACTTAATTCAGTGGCTCGTTTAAGGTCATCGTCTTCTTTTTGTTCTCGCGCCTCCTGCTGGAATAGAGGGCCAAACTTAGTTTACTGAGACACTTCTTGTCCTTATGGTAGGCTCCCCGCTCTTGCCACTGGGAACTATGCAGCTTCTACAACTTAATTCCCTGCATTGGCAGGACTATGACCAAAAAAAGTCCAAATGCTCTGATAAACATTTAAGCCTTAAGTTTGTGCAAGTTGGTTGAGCTTAGTATGCAACACAGCAAGTTGCTAGTACCACAAAATGCTCTCGCTACAGTTTGTCTTTGTAAAGTCTAGAAATGGAAGTGAACCACTTGTAAGGCAAAGCACATTAGCTTTGAACAAAAATCCCCAGTGTGACCAAATGTATGCTACTCTTGGTCTAAGTTACCTGGGAACAGAAGTACAATTATTGGTCTTAACCAATAGGGATGGGGGATACCTACTGTGTTTTAAAGTAATTCAAAGACTAGCAGTGCTGTTAAGCTTAATGAAAAAGAGACCTCACAGATAGGTGTCTTGCACTGTTGATTAGCCTCCAAATAGTTCAATTACAGGTAAACATTTATTTTTAGTATGTTTTCTCTTAATCCCATCCTCATCATTGCAATTATTCACAATGGTTGTGTCCATACCATCTTAGTTTATCAATATGAGTATGTCTGCAAAAGCATTTAAATCCAGTATTATGAACTAGGTGGCTTGTGAATGGGGTTAGGGACACTTCAGTGAAGTTTCTGCATTTCACCAATATCTGAAGTTAAATTGGTGAGTGGATACAGCAGGGCCTTTTAAGCAATGACATGAAGGCTGTCATGCTCATTGCTGAATTGCCTGCTGAAATTCACTGGTGTGGCAGTAGCATCAAAAAGCCACTTTTCCTTTAAAACAAGGTGTAGAGGGAGCCTATGCCTTGTTTTAAAGCAAAACTAAACTCCTGGAGATCCCAGAAGAAAAGTGTTATTGCTTTAAAACAGGACTGGGCTGTTTGCATCTCTATACATATTTTGGCTTACTATGCTTTAGGTCTATATAATACCTTACCACTGGCCATGCTGGCTTGGGCTGAGAAATATGAATAGGTCAGAACATCTAGAAGGTCACAAGTTGCTCATTACTATTTCCATTCATCTTTTTTAAAGGAAAAATGTGGCTTTTTTGTTTATTTATACATTTATTTATAGACTTCCTATATCTGCTGAGGCCTTTTTTGCCACTGCCAAATTTCAGCAAAAGCAGGAGAGCTCAGATCAATGGAATCTGTCCAAGCCTGAAATAGATTAAGACTGCTGTTACTTTCTTTTACTGTTTTTCCTCCCTTATCCTGTTCATTATCCTTTTCCCTTTTGATTGTTAATGCTTTTGACACATACTAATGTAATACTTTTAGAATTTAATTGTATTGTTTTTATTGTGCATTTAACATTTTTGTATGCTGTTCTGTGGAATTTTGGCCAAAATCATAAACAGAAACATTACAATATTTTCTAGAGAAGAATGGTGGGTGTTCAATGGAGAAAAGCTAGTTACTGACCTCATACTTTTTATGGGGTACAGGGACACCATGACAAATCTCTCCAAAAGCAGTTCCCTACTTTGGAGCCCATTTTGCAATATCTAGTTTGTGAAAAATGTCCATGCGAGAAGTAATGAAATACAAGGTTTATGAATTCTAAATGTCTGAGCATGTTAGAGTGGTTGA
This sequence comes from Varanus komodoensis, assembly GCF_004798865.1. Classification (NCBI taxonomy): domain Eukaryota; kingdom Metazoa; phylum Chordata; class Lepidosauria; order Squamata; family Varanidae; genus Varanus; species Varanus komodoensis. The sequence continues at coordinate 3,475,312 of NW_025335798.1, read as the reverse complement.
CTCAGAGTGGTTTTAGGTTGTATCTAAAGATAGTTCTACTTAGAGAAGGGCCCTTGAAATGAATGGGACTTAAGTCAGACTACCATTGGATACTTTCCTTTCTCTCTCCCTGTGTATGCGTGTGTATATGACATTTTCAGTAGCCCTGGGATTATGTAAAGGGAATCCTGGTGTTTTCTTCTGCCTGATGATAGCTGTTCTTTTCACAGAGATTAGCAGCTGTGCACCAGGGGATTTATGCAAGGATATTTTCTCATAACCTTCTCATGAACCAAGACTAGTAGAAATATCACAGGAAGACACCATGGACTGATTCTATGGCAGAAAAATATCTGACTAGAAGGTTTTCCATTTTACAACTGAAATTGAAGTTACTAAAACTACTCCTCAGAAATATGCCAGATTCAGTAAGACACATTTGTGTCTTTGCTTAATCATCCCTCTATAAAAAACAGGTATATTTAACTCTGCCATTAGCAAAGGTTTGCAGTTCCGTGTAATTTAATGAGCTAAAAGGAATGCTTCAGCTGCTTCCCCACTATCAGAGAAGCTGAGTGTGAGGGTTGCATTTGATTTCATAGCACCAGAGAAGGCATTTCAGGGTAACTGTTTGATTTCTAATGCTTTAGCTCTTACTTGCTCTTGCAGGCTCTGAGCCAAAGCCTGTTGTAGCTCCTGTTCTTCTCTTTCGCGCTCCATGTCATACTGTTGCAGCCAATCCACCTCCCCCTGAGTGCCTTCCGGGGTTTTGTTTTCCTTATTCTCATCAAAATCTTTAGTAATCTCCGTGAAGTTGACAAAACCTATGGAAACAAAAACGCCAAATGAATGTTTTAATCTGCTTTGTGGGAGAATTTGCGGAAGACAGTTCTCTTGGTGGCCACCAGTGAAGACTTTTCCATGCCACTTCGATCCCAGAAGCAGAGTGACATCTACTGGCTCAGGAGTACAGGATAGATGCTGTTTAAGAAAAAAGAAAGTTACAGCAGTGATTAACATTTCCCCACATAATGAGGGTTCTAAAGAGGGCTATCAAATGTCTATCGTACACATTTAAAACATCAAAATCCATACCAGCTAAGGATTATTTGTAACCATTCTTCTGAAGTGTGCTGCATGAGCAAACTATTTTTCCCTTTTCCAACTTAGCTTTGCATTTTTAATTTCTGCATTTTGTTTTCAGATTATAGAGATGACTTTTGCATATTTTTTTTATTTGGGTTGTTGTTGTTGTTGGGCACACCTTCATTCCAGTCTGTGAATCACAGTGATTTCCATGATAAGATACTGTGGACTCATAAATTTTTACAGGTGAAAGTGCAGGACTTGTTATATATTTAAACATATTCACCAGAGTCACATGACATAGCAACCCCACATTCATTCATTATTTCAATTTATATGCCGCTACCATAGCCCATAACTGGGCTCCCAGTGCAGTGTACTAAATTAACACAACAGTTTTCTAAAATCATTTGTACTAAAAACATTAATAAAACATCAATAATGCAAAAACAACCCAACAGATTATGATCATTGCATGAAAAATTTAAATAAGCAAACCATGAATAAATAATAGAAACTAAACTAACATTATAAGCCAGGGTTATGTTAAAAACATTATTATCATTACAATCAACTCTTAAAATAGGTGGAAAAGAGATACGCCTTTGCCTGGCACTAAAATTATAACAACAATGGTGCCAGGTGCATCTCTCTGGGGAGCCTCCTCCAGAGATGGGGCACTACCACCAAGAAGGCCCTTCTTCTTGCTGCCATTCCCCTCACCTACCGTAAGGCATGGCTCCTTAAAAAGATGGCTCCTCATTTGGTCTTAAGACACCAGGAGAACACAGTCCCTCAGGTATCCAGGATCTAAGCCATTTAGGGTTTGATAATAAGTACACACACTTTGGCCTGGACTTCCAGTGGTAGCCAGCTTAGATAGTATAAAACTGGTGTAATATGGGTCTGCAGGTGGCTGCCTGTCCCACTTTTTAAAAAGAATTTTAGGCCTGATAGTGCACGAAAAATATTTAAAACTGCCAAATGCCAAGCCCCACTCTTACAAGTGGGAATCATCTCCATTGTTAAGGTTCCTCTTGCTGTTAGCAGAGAGGAGGGAACACTTTCAAAACTTGGGGACCACTAGTACACCTGATCTCCCCCAAAGGAAGCAAGAGACTGCACTGCAAAATGGGGTAAGAGTTCTTTATGTAAAGTGCAATCCCCTGGGGCCTCCCTTTGTAAGGAGATGTCAGCTTGAGACCTGTCAAATCAGAGCTATCATCTCCCTGAAAGGAGGCAGGGAGTGGGAAATGCCTGCAGCCTGCCGTAGATGCATATAGTGTGGATGTCTGCTGCATTTTTCCAGCCTACCCTGGCCAGTTTCTACTTCAGTGTCCCTCCTGTATTAACCCAACCTGCCCACTTTAGGTCATGAACAAACTTAATAATGCACTCAGTAATGGGCCTCAACGAATCTGTCTAAAAGGCAGCTTTTGTGATCTGAAAAAAAGTTGTTGTGAAAACAAAAGACAAGTCAGATTAAGCCCAAGGCAGCTCAATGGCAGCTCTAGGGAAACCTTGGTGCTCCCAAGTCGTCCCCTCATATAAGTGAAGGAGGAGTGAGGGGACAAGACGCAGGACCAGACTCCTACTATATCTGATTGCCTGTCAGATACTTTGGGGGCAAAGGATAAACACTGGGTGGCAATATGCCAAAAGTGAGTTGGCAAATGGGTGAGCCCACCCATTAAGTCAATAAAAAGTTTCAAGCAACTGTAGTTCTCCAACCCTCCAATTGTGGTTCTCCAACCCCTAAATGCAGTCCTTAGAATGTCAAGCTTCTATAAAAGTTAATCTTCCCATTCTCACCTGATTCTGCAACTGCTTTAGGTTTCTCCACCTCCATTGGTTCCATATTTTCTGGCAACTCCTGGAGCTCATCATCTCCAAAGCCAGTGTCTGGGCTATTTGTGGGTTTGTCTTCATCATGGCTCAGTGTCAGTGATGCTTCCCTCTTACTAATTTCTAGAACAGCTGCAAGAAGCTCATCCTCACTCATCCCATCAAATCCAGCATTTGGTGACTCTGAAGCCTTATCACTTTCTGTTCTACTTTTTTTTGAAGCCTAAAAATAAATAAAAAGGCATAATGTGTTGGATGTAAATGACTAAGAATGTTTCTCTCTCAGGCTACTGTGCTGCAGATGTTAACTAAGCTAGGCAATCCAAATACACACACCCAATGCAACTGTAGGTATCGGGCCCATTTTTTCTACAAGGGAACCTACTAGGATAATGGAAACAGAATCTGACTCAGATGAGCAGAAGATGTTAGAATCTGCAGCTGAAATGCCAAAGCCAGGGAACCCAGAAATAAGCCAGGCAGTTACTGAGAATCAGAGTTCCGAATACGTGGGATAATTCAGTGTGCATGCTAACGTGGAGGTGGGAAAAAGTTAGAATTATCAATCCCATGAAGTTAAGATAGCGAACTACTTGAGAAGTGTTGAGAAGGCTGGCCCTTAAGCAGGAGGATCCACTTTAAAGGCATGGTTTGCTCATTTCAATTTGGAAGGAAGCAAAAATATTCAGCTTGGAATCAACCTCATACGAACTTTTTGCTATTGGCCAGTATCCTAACTAAGCTTATTTCTTTTGTTATTTACTACTGCAATACTCTTCGTTTGTACTTTAAAGCCAGCCTAGCTGGTCTGTTTTAACATAATAAAGGCTTTTAAGTTACAAACCCATTGTCCTGGTCTGTGTGGAAGATGGGGGAAAGAACATTCCTTTGGGTTCTACTGTTGCCTGTGACTACTAGATATATAGGCATTAGGTTTGAGGATTTAAGGTATACAATTAGGTCTCCATTTCTTACTGTCTGACTTACTACAATGAACACTTGGCACACACTGTCTCTTCTATTTCCAGTGCAAGTCTTAACCAACATTTGACTATCAGGAACTATTCTTGCATTTACACTAGTCTGTGAGCTGGTTAGGTAATTTGAAAATCTCTCCACATGCCACAGCTCACAATGAAAAAGGGCACGCTACTGGATGCTGGGAAGTGTATATAGCCAAAAATGATCCTAATCAGATTGTCTTCTTCCACATGTTGCATCCCCAGGAATGTTGCCAGCTCTGGGTAGAGATGTTCTAATTTCTAAAGCAGCAGTAGGCAGTCTCCAGGTCTTGGTATAATGATGCACCGGTCTCTTTCCAGAACTTTTATCACTGTCACTAGAAGTGGCCAATGCAATCCAGTGATTCTACTCATGAACTAGACACACTTGAAATAGAATATACATGAAAATTGAACTATCGAACTAGGCCAGTTTGAAATTTGCAAAAACTTAAAAAAAAACAAAGTAGTGCTGAATGACTGGGGGAAAATCAAAACTCAGCAAACTGCTCAAATTCTATAAAGTTGCCAGAGTTTGCCTAGCCCTCTTGTACTTTCAAGTAAAGCCTTTCTATGTCAGTAAAACTTCCCAACACATACAGTACCAGTAGTTTCTTTACTGCACCTCCCTCAAGGGCCCTAAGTAAGTTTTGGGAAGTTAAAAGAGCTGGAAGGTACCAGCAATAAGATAAATGGAATACTCAATCCATTTTTACAGTACTGAGTTGTTCATCTCTCCAGGCTTTAGTACTTCATACTTTCAATTGGGCTTAAAAGTGGCCATGGCTACCCCTAGGTACTGCTTAAAAACTGAGGGTGTACAGATTATTTCCCCATTTCCTGTTCTTTCACTGATCAGCGTCACAGGGCTGAGTATTTGGATAATATAACATGTATGCTTTTTCCTCTCCAAAATCATTCTCCTTACTTTTTCTAGCTCCTCTCGCTGTTGTTCTCTGCATTGGAAATCACACTGCTTTTGGCTGTTTGCTACCGACCGTTTCAATGGCTCATCTTCACTGTCTGAATCCGCAGAGTTTAAAATAGGACCTTTAAACTTGAATGTGTACTTTCTGAAAAGTAAAAATACAACCTTTATTCTTTATATTTGACGAAATCTTCCATGGCAATAAACATCAGGTTAATCATAGAATAGTAGAGTTGGAAGGGGTTAAGAAAGCCACCAAGTTCAACTCCCTGCTGTTGCAGGGCACCAAACAGATACATAAGATATTCATACAAGAGCTAGAAGGACTACATGATTTTAATACAAGGATTACTATTATTTTGTGAACTTTAATTCATTAACCTATGGGAAATTCTGTAGTCTATTTATGACTACAGAGAGATAACAGAAATATTTTTAATGCACATTTAGCATGCTGTGCACAGGGAACATTAATATTTCTAAAAATCTTGAGCAGAGAGATGGACCATTACAAAGTTGGATTTGGTTCTTGTTTATCGACATTTTCCAACTCTCACATTTGGGGTCAGATAGTAGCTTAAAAATTCTGATAAGTAACTTAGTAGCTTTGAACTACTAGTTCATTTTATCCCGATAACATTTCTACCATTTCAGCAAAGCTCCTACAAAATACACAATACATTTCTCAAGTTCTTTATTTTTTTAAACATACAAATTGAATGCACAAATATGACATCCCCTAAAATTTTGGCAGCAAAAATATAATGGGTGGATTTGCAAGCCATGCTAAAATCACTCTGCACATAATCCACAGTGGATTGGTTGTTCACTTGGCGCCAATGCTGAGGCACACTGGGAACTGTAGGACCTTTTTTCGGTCCAAACATGCATAGGATTGTACCTTGAGAGCCTCATTGAAGCTGGGCATTCAGGGACAAAAATGTAGCACACAGCTCATTAGTACTTTATCATACTTGGCCTGTCTCATTTGAATGAGGTCTAAACCTGAAGCACCTGCACTAACAAAAGGTTACTGAATTAAAATGTTATTTCTTTGTTTCTGATTTGAACAAGGAAAACGTAGGATTACTAAATCCAGAAATGTATTTTTTCAATAATTCTTCTATCTGCTAATTAATCACTGCACTGAATTAATTTCAACATAAGAGAGAGAATATACAAGAACTTAGTACAAGAATAAAGGACAGCAGCAACAGATAAAACCAGGCCAACTTTTTATACTTACTCACTATAGGGTTTCAGCCCTCTCAAACATCTAAAATCTTTACTCACCGACATGGAGTGGAGGTGCTTACTGAACAGGAATTCACCATCTGGGATACTTTCAGTGGCCGTGAGCTAATAAAAAAACAACACAGTGTATACTGCTAGGTGCTCAAAGACCTACCATTGCATCACCATTTTGACAGTGATTCAAAACACTAGTCTATAACCAAGTAAACTATAACAAAAAGTCTTTGAATTAGTGTAACAATGGGCTTTACAAAATGTAAACATTGTAAACCTTTAGAAATTTTGCTATGCCACTCAGCAGGAAACTTGCACAACTTTTCCCCACCTAATGCTCCTTTCCAAGTCCACTCTTTGTTGTATGTTTATCCTCAGGGGATGTCCTGCCACCCTTAACAGCCTATTCTCAAGATCCATGGTAAACCCTAGAAACTATAGGCCAATAAAAATGACCCACAGAATAGGAAAAAATAATCAAAGCTGTAAGATTGTTTACCGAATATAATATGAAATGGAAGTAACTATGTTCCTTTCCTAAAGAAAATAATCTATCATTACTTGAAGATAATATTAAGCATACAGGTAAGGGCGATCTAGTTTAGTTTACAGAAGATTTGACAGGATAACTTTACTAAAAGGTATTCATTTAGCTAACTTTGAATCCTAAAATATTTAAATGCTACATGAATCAATTTTTCTTATGAGTATTATCTCTGTAAGGGAATAACTTACATTGCTGACTGTGCACTCCATCCCAGATTAAGTGGAGGTCTTGTGCTTTCTGTACAGTGAGACTGCAGGGTTAAGAATCTTGGAATAATCACTTGCTGTCCAACTTTGTGATTGAGGGAGAGTGCCACATTGAAGCTGTACCGTTTCAGATGAAGAATCAAGACCCTTCAAGATACAATTGGAAATTCATTTCTACATAGAATAAAAGATGCTCTTTATTCTCAGGTAAGAAATAGTACTCTTCAAATATACAGCTAATTCTGTATTCTTCCCTCCCTGCTACCAATATCTAACAAACCTATATGGGTTAAAAATGTGATGTGTTCTTTCTGTCAACAGACAGATAGACAGAGGTATTGTGGTCTTTTTAGTTGTTCTAAACTTTTGAACTTATTCTGTTTTTATGATTCTCACTGAAATTTTATTGTCTGTTTTTATGGATTGTTGTAAACTATCCAGAGAGCTTACAGCTATGTAGTAATATAGAAATGAGATGAATTGTGTATGTTTCTGGGTGTACATGGGGGGGGGTGCATCTAGGTTCTTTTATGTCAACAGGAATATTCCCTCAGACTGCTCAGATTTCCCTCAGATTTCCACTCAGACTGCTCCTGTGTGAGTTGCAATAGAAAGGTGGAGGAGAAAGCTATCATCCCTGATGCCTCCTCCTCTGCAGCCCCTAGTACAACCTCCCCCACTGTTCTGGATTGCCCCACAAACCTCCAGGGAGAGGAGAAAATCAACAAATCTCACAGGCCTCCATTCTTTCAATAGAACTCCTCTGCTGGATGAAAAGCTTCCCATGAACAGATGAAGCTTTTCTGTGTGCAAGGCGGCCAAGTCTAGATTGAACCCATAGTTTTCAATGTATCATTGACATATACCATGTTTTTATTCTTTGTTGTGTTTGTCTCTAGATTGAAAATTTTGCCGAAATCAAACAGCGAGAATATAAGCAGTCTAAAGAACATTTGTTGATTGCTTGTACTCTCTAGAATGTAATGTCAATTTATATTTAAAGACATATAAGACAGTCATTGCAAGGCCACTATTAAAGTTTTCTTTCAATGCAGTTCATTACAGACATATCCTACATGCCCTGATATTATGATTATGTTCATACAATCCCACACGTACCTGGGAAACCGACTGAATTTGTGTGTAACAAGAGCTGACTTCCCATTGCACTTCTCACAGGAATACTCTATCTCTTCTGCCTAAGAGACACAATACAAAGAATGTACATATGAAGGTTGTCATCTACAAAAACCTGTTTTAAAACCAAGAAACTGTCTCTCTCAGCAGAGAAGGTATTCATATTACAGAATGGGCTGCATTCAGTGTCATGTGAACAGACACTGCACAAAAAATTCCACTTGCACAAAAAATGCTTCCTTTTCCTCTCCTCCCATATACCACTAAACTCAGCTCTAGAGGATTCCCAACCCTCCAGAACATATTGGAAGGCACACATGGATCAGAATACACTCCACCACTGGTGTCCATTCTGCTGGTGGATAGATACCTCCAGATACAACTCAGTATTTTCCAAGGAATAAAAAGCAGCACAGAAGCTGAATAGCAAAAGGAACGTATTTAATAAAGAAGCATATTCTTCACATCCATTATAGTGCCTTGGCTAGTCTTATGCTCCCGGTTTTATGGGAACTGCTATCAAATGAGGTATATGCCTAAGCATATTAACATATAAATATAACAAGAAATATTATGTTCCAGTACTCATTCAATATATAGTGCAGTCCTACCTATGCTTACTCAGAGGTCCCATTGTTTTAAAGGGGGCTTACTAATAGCTCAAAGCCAACCTTGAGATGAAAAACGAGGGCACAAATGAGAAGCATACAAAAATGGCAGCTATCTCTCTCTTGCATGCATTCTTCATGCTACTCCCCAAAGAAAGACAGCTAACTCTTCTAGTTGTCACATATGGGCCACACACCTGCTGGTGACTGGCTTCTGTGAACATAGCATGCTGGTCCTTTGCAGGCTGCATTGGCTGCCGCTTGCCATCCAGAACCAATTCAAAGTGCTGGTGTTAGCATACAAAGTTCTAAGCAGCTTGGGGCCAGGATATCTGAGGGAATGAAAATCTCCACATGTTCCTCACCAGAGGCCCTTCTTCGGGTCCCTCCTCAAACAAAGTGAAGGGGGAGATGACCTTCTATGTAGTTGTACCCCACTACTGGAATTTACTTCCACAAGTAATTTGCCTGGCATCTTTACTCTTTTCCTTCAGACACTAATTGAAGACATTTCTATTTCATCATCATGTTGGTGACTGAGCTTGGTTTTTATAAGAGTTTACTGCTACTGCCACTGTATTAAGAGTTTAGCCTCCAGATATTATTTTAAATGATTGTTGTAAATGGTTTTATTATCAACAGACTGTTTAATTTTGTTATTCTATTTTTAACTGGTTTATACTTTAGTTTATTATTTTATGATTTACATTGAATTGTTTAATTTGTAATTTACTGTTGTCTATATAAACCGCCAAAAGAGCCTTGGCTAAGAGGTGCAACATATAAATACAATAGACAAATAAATATGTAAATCTGTGGGAAGGTACACTTGCCTGCTTTTAAGCAAGATTCTGTACAATGACTGGAGAAACTGTTCCAGCATTCCTGGTAAAGAACAACCTCCAATATCCTAGATCCCTCATTGGTTAACAATAGATACAGACAACTGTTTTGACCTATTCCCCCATTAGCAATGTGTGAGAAATCTGGTTTGGGAGTGGGAATCCATTGGATTTCTCCGTTTTCCTTCCCTAGACCTTCAGCCTGCTTTCTCCTTCCTCTGACTTATGCTAAGCATTTGCACAGGTGCCTGGTAAGAAGTGAGTCTGTGCGGCTGGCTTGCATACATGCTGCACGCTGTCCATATATCCACTGTGCAAGCAAAGCTCTGTTTCTGCACATGTGACTTATTTTGCACACTTTGCGTAAGAATAATTCAGTCCCATGAAGGGGGCTGTCAATGTTCACAAGCATTTACAGATTTAAATCTTGGCTCAGCTCACTTCCTAAGCCAGGGCCAAGCGCAAGAAAGAAGTCTGACAAGCATAATTGCAGAGGAGAGCCTTCTCTGCAACAGTGCCCCAATTATGGAACTTGCTCCTCAGAGGTGCGCCTGGAGCTGACATTTTGTTTGCTTTGGTGCCAGACCAAAACCTTTTCATTTTCCCAGTTTTTAAATCAATAATGAATGTACTTTTTATTAGTTGAAGAAATGTGGGAACTGAAGTGTTTTTAACTATTTTACAGCTGTAATATGGTTTTAATATATTTTTTCTGGCTTTTTATATAACCCCTCTTGAGATTTTATAATAATCAGACAGTATACAAGAAATTTTAAGGAAATAAATAAGTGAAACAGCATTACTTGGGCATACTTTTGGGGCTTGTTCAACTACTGTTCGTACAGTATCAGATTAAGGTCTACTCCAATTTCTCTTAACTAGTTAGCCTTTAAATGTTTCTAATTGTATCCAAGCATATGATGATGTGAAAAAGGAATTTGTAACAAGGAACTTATGGATATAATTTATAACATTTTTAATAAGAAATATGGTAAAATATGACATACCCTGAAAAAGAGATCCAAGGAATCTTGGATTGATCGAGACGGAAGAAGTTTTCTTCTTCGTGGCAAGTCAATGGAGAGGTCATTAAACTGCTCCCGTTTGGTGACTGTTTCCCCACACCTGCATTGAAAAGAGATGTTCTTGTAATTTTTTAAGAAGAAATTAGTTTTAAAGAAGTAACCCTTACAAACATGTATGATTTGCAACACCATATAAAGTATGAGAGAAAAAAAAATCTGTTGACATTCATAGTGCAGGCATTGCTGAATAAAAATAGAATCCAATATTATTCAACTTGCAGAGCAGTTCTTGAACTGACAGATTCTTCCACTAAGAGAAAAGGAAGGAGGAAAATATTTATCACTTCCCTCTTCAGCCCACACATCACCGAACATGCTGTGGAAAAGAATGTAAAGAGAAAAGCAAATTGGCAACAATCGCCATGTTTGTCTTCCATTTGCAGAAGTCTCTGGCACATCAAAAACCATTCTGTGAGTGAAACAACAAGCGGGATTCTACATCAAGTTCTAATATTCTTAAAATCAGGTATGTGCAACGTGAGTGCATTACAGCTTCTTCCTTGACTCCTTGCAGCCCTTTGGAGGGGTATATCCAATATTTACCATTTCTTACATTTGGCCTGCAAAAGTGCTTGGCCTGAATTGTGAATAGGTACAGGACAATGCTTGTGTCACTCCATCTGAACTGGAGTTCTTAGAAAAGTTAACAACACTCTTCCTATCTGTGGCAGCAAGTTGCTCACTGTACGGTCTCCATCTGTATCAAACTTCCCCACTGTGTGAATTGCTGGGAGGAGGGAAGCTTTGGGTGCTATTACAAACAAACTCAAATGAAGAGCAAAAGACTGCTGAGACAAATAAAGACATGTTTTAATACTTACATTTTACATATGATAGAATGCTGAACCTCAAACTCTAAATTTGTGATAACTGGACAGGTGTAAACTTTGGTGGCTGATAAGTCATCACATATGCGTCCTAAGGAATTGTCTTCACCAGAAACTGACTCGCTTTTCCAGGTTTTGTTAAGTTTCTCCATGTCCTCCTTCAACTGATCTAAGCACTGACTCAAGAATTCATGGGCATCCTGTAATCAAGCAACATTAATGACCTGTTCATAACTTCAAATAAACTAAATATATATTGTGGATTCAGTAAATGCTGACTCCCACAACTAAATTCCTACCAGAATCCCGGCTAATAAATAAAAACTGAATTGTGATTACCTGGCCAATTAATTGTTAGAGAGCATTTAAAACAGTTTCAATAAATCTAAGTTTTTATTCTTAATATGAGATCCTTATGTTCCCAATTAAAAGTATATTTTAGTCTGTTTAGTAATGTATCATTGCTTTTTTATTTATATTCTCTTCTGTGAATGCCAAAATAGATGACAAAGGAACAACAAAATAAAGACCAAATAGTGATCACCAAAAGCGCTCTGCTCTCTCACAACCCCTGCACCCTTTGTAATATGTTGCTACCACCTTTCAACAGAAATCTAATTTTTCAGTAAATGTCATCAACTACTAGTTTTCTAAACAGTGCAAAACTGTTCTAAGCATTTTTATGCAACTGGTTTTGCTAAGTTATTACTATTGTTTAAATTCTTGGTAGCCTTAAAAACATGATACTTACATTTTGCATGTAGCCAGAGAATCTCTCTGCAGTAGCTGAAATGGCATTTTTCACCTTTTTGAGTAAGTCTTTCTTTACCTCAGGACTACAAGCATCTTTTCTAGCAAGTAGATGGGTAAAGCGTCTAGAAAAATTAATGCAGTGTCATTCATTCATTTCCATTTCTATGTTGCCCCATAATCCAAAGGTTCTCTTTAAATGTCAAAAAGCAAATTAGCAGTGATTAACGCTATAAGTATACTGTGAATACTATGGGATGGTAATCTGTGAATACCTTCCCACTGGCCTCCCCAAAAGAAAGTTTTATCCCATTAATATGGCATGGTATCAGCAGCACAATACCATTAGAAACAAGTAAGTCCTACTCCCTCCCATTCCTTTAAATGCATTTAACATTCAACTAACTTAAAATACATTATGGTTATTTCTAAGATACACTGACTGGCCCAAGTCATTTATATAGGAATGTACTTGTTCATATTATGCAATTCACTGTTAACTATGGGCTGCTTAGGGATGCTCAGAAGCAAATAAGCATGGTGACTCCAGACTGCTCACCTGCTTCTTGGGTTGTATTTGTGGACTGTTTCTACCTCATCAAACCAGATCTGGGCATAATGAAGAACAACCCAGAGAGAGAGCATCCCTGCTTATTTTTGTGTGAAAAAGGACACTTTCTTGCTCCCAAACAGTACATATGCATGTTGCATTCAAATGGGCCAAACTCTGGTGTACTCCTCTTCCTATACCAAAATGCTTATTGCTGTTTTTTTTAAATACAGCATGCATATATAGTACTTGCTAAGCCCTCTACAATGTCATATAGAAATGTATTTGTTATACCACTGCAAAAATAGATGATTTCAGAGTCTCAACAAGTATGGAAATAAGGCAGTAATAGCAATAGTATGAATATAAAGAGACTATATGCAAGTCACATAAAATATTGTAAAAGCTTATATAACAGGAGTGACCAGACTTGCTCAACAAAAGAGCCACCTATAGTAACTGTCAGATGTTTGAGAGCTGCAAGACACGAACAAATATTTATTTATTGTTTATTTATTAGAACCAAACAAAGGTTTATTTGCTGCAAAGATACTATCCACAACAAACACTTCCTCAAGCCATGGAATAACAAGACATCCAATCAACTTGTCTAAACCTGACTCCTTGTGGAGTCTCCTGGTTATTTTGAAAGACAGGCCACCTAAGAAGCAAACTCTTGCCTTTCCAGTAGGCTCCACCAGTCCCACTGCAGTTTGCTTTGGTCCACACCATTTCTATAATGGCCTTTGCAAAGGTGAAACTGAGCAAAGGATCCACTGCGGTAGCAGTGCACACCATTCTAAAACAGACTCGTAATTTTGCCCTTCCTGCACGCACACCTTACTTCCATTGGCCCAGGCTGGCACCCCAATTGGCCACAGACACCCCCACAGCTCGTTGAGGATGGAAGAATGAGTGCAGCGTAGTTTATATGGCAGCTTTGCTGGAAGGTGCTCTCATTTGCTCCTCTTTCATTGACCCCAAGCAGAATCATGCATTTGGCCCCTCTGCGTGCCACAAAAAAACCTCAAAGAGCTGTAAGTGGCTTGCGAGCCTCCCCTTGGCCACCCGTTATATAACATATATAGTTGTCAAAGAAGCCAATATGGCATTGGTAACTAAGGCAAAAAGTGCATCCATGTCCTAGTTATGGTTAATTTAAGGTTCAGCTATAACTAAGTACATTTCTACTAATTGTGGAAAAGACAAAAGCTTGAAGAAAATGGGTAGCATCCATGATGTTCTTCTGCCAGCAAAACTGACACTATTGACAGACTAAGCTTCCCCTCTATGCTGCCGCCTCCAAAACTATTTCAAAGGGTTGAAAGTTGTGCCAGAGCAGATTTATGGATATGCAGGGCACTGTAGAGGGAGGGAGAAGAAACTTCTGTTGTGAGGTAAGTCTGTTCAAGTAACACTAGGTTTAGCACAAGTCTATTGGCAAAAGGCTCAAAATCTAGGAAAAGGTTGTGTTTCTAGCAGGCAATAGGACACCCATTCTTTGTATCTACCTATTCTTCTCTAGAACTTGTTCTCAACAAATATTCTCAACAATAAATATTGTTCACAAAGCCCCAGGCATCTAGTGAAAACACAGAACTTGCCTAAAAGATGCCAGCACCTCATTATCATGGTCAAGCAAAACTAACTCATGTCAATTACCAGATTTTCTATTCCTTTGTTTTGAGGGGAATGGCTTCAGAACAAGAGCTTGAAACAAGTTTCTCTATAAAGGAAATTTCACAAGTGTACAACAGAATTCCTGCAGCTTTGCCAGATCTTCTTCCTTAAGTCAGTGCTCAATGCTCAACAACTATTATATACTTAATTTAACAGGAGGATTTTGTTAAGGTCTGTAGGATTTTGAAGCCTGAGTTTTCATTTATGCTTTCAATTCCAAATCACCAAGCTATTTTACAGAAAGGAACTAGAATTGTGCATATTCATACATTTCAACTAGTGACTGTACACACACATCCTGATATTTCTTTTAATGCTACAGTCAAGAGAAAAGGTTTACTTTACCTACAAAGTTAGCACTCACCTGATAAGTGCATTGAATGGAACTTTTTTCCATGGGATATTTTGCTTCAAAAGATCATTAGCAAACGACTGAATTGAAAACAGAGATTGTAAAATAGCATTCATGTAGCAGGTATTTCCTAAGTTTGTAAATCTGTAAAGACCAAGACAACACTGATTACTGCAATGTATTGTACATACATGGGGTTACTTTTGAAAATGGTTCCGAAATTTCAGTTTGTTAGAGAACTGCTAGATCATTAACTGGTCTGTTCAAATATGATCATGTGATACCAGTGCTTCATCAGCTGTACTGACTTTCAGCCCATATCCAAGCTAAATTCAAAGTGTTGGTGCTGACGTAAAGAGTTTGGGACCAGAGTATCTAAAGCCATGTGCCCTCCCTGTCAAAACTCTTAGATCATCTTCAGAGGCCCTCTCTTGGGTACTGCCTGCCAAAGGAAGGTTGTTACAAGGGACTTTCTCAGAAAGAGGTTCATCTGGCATGTACATGCTATCTTTCTGGTGCTAGGCTTTATGTCTGTTTTATTGATTCCTGCCCTATTTATTATTTTGCATTATGTTGTAACTTATTCTTTTAAATATTGCTACTATATTTTATATTTTACCTGTTTTACGAAATTTTAATCTTTTTACCTGCTTGTAAACCACCTAGAGAACATTAGTTACTGGGTGTACTAGAAATGTAATAAAAAAGATTTATACAATCTGAAGAGAAACCAGAGTATGTCTAAAAAATAGAAATATTAGCCAAAAGTAATAATTTCCAACACAGTCATGAATTGTTATACTAATTACAGTGTGTGAACACACACATTATGTACTCTGTTTCTTACAGATTAGGAATGAGTTTACCTGCTTAGGAAGATTTCTGGGAGTCTAACTAAATAAAAACAAATTGGAGAGTAAAGAGAAAAACAGACCTTATTTTGGGTTTTTTTAAAAAAATCGATAATGTTGGTTAATAGTCAGGAGTTCACAAGTTGATAATATTTAAGGTGCACTCCTATGGTGGGCTTTGCAGATCTCCCTCCCCATCTCAGCTGCACCATTGCCACTGCTATTCTGAAGAGCAATAATGGTTGTTTCAGCAGAGTATTGTGATAGCAGGCAGGGGGCCTTTGATCAATTAGGTCTAACATCCCTCCTGTTCCTGGGAACTGGAAGAGAGTATGTCAGCTACGCAAGTAATGGAAGGGGGAATGTAAAAAAAGTGATAATAAGAGCCTTTTTGGACTGTTCTGTCCAAAAAAATGAGTAGGTTTGTATCTGGAAGCTTTATAAGCATGGTCATAGAAGCAATCTGAAGGAAAATTTCACTGCTGCTCAAAGTAAGCTGAAAAAAATAATGAAAAGCTAACCTTTTAAGATGTGACTAATTTTCTTCAAATATAGCAACAAGTTTTCTAACAACCGTTTGAACAGCTCTTGAAACCGTGCAAGGAAAGATAGAAAATGATGCAAGCTAAGATTTACCACACAGTGGGGGACCTTACTAACATAAGATTTTTCCAGGATTGTTTGACAGGACTGAAAATGAGGAAACCTTGCTACAAATGTTTAACATTCAGACCAAGAGATAAAAGGGAAAGGGGAAGAGAGTCAATAATATGAAAATAATATGAAGACTTAAACACACCTGATCTTAAAACACAAGCTACCTTGGTTTCCCTCTAGCCATTTTCTTAACAAACCACTACGCCATTAAATTCTGATTTCAAAATGAGCAGCATGCTATCCAGAGCACGTAAGTGGCAGCCCTTGCTCAGAGGAATTGTATGTTAAATGTACAAAGTGGGTAAAAACAAGCTGTGAAAATGAAATAATAGAAATAATGTGCTGGAAGGACATTTGGTTGCAGAAAATGCTAAGTTGGGTTTGTTTCTGTATGCTTAGCTGAGGATTTGTGTACATGTGTACATGTGTACTTCAATAAATATTGAAGATATGAAATTTTACCCTTGTAATTGCTGCTGTGGGTGAGTTGAAAGGGGAACTCGTGGCTTGTTCCATCCCGTATAATCTTGATTAGATCTCATCTTTTTCACAGATAGAGGGGCTGGCTGGGAAAAAAACCCCAAGCTTCTTTTAGCAGAAGGAGTCTGATTCAACACATTAGACCTATGTGGTGAAATGATAAAACATTATATTTCTTAAGTATAACAGTCAGCCACTGCCACTAATGACATAGCAACAGTCACAATTGCATTAGATGAACAAAGATTATATGACATGTGTTGTAAACTGCCCAGAGAGCATTGGCTATTCAGCAGTACAGAAACAAAATAAATATGACACTGGAGTGCCACAGCCCCCTCTGCCTGCTTAAGGTTATTAGTCACAATTTTCATTCAAAAATAAACACAAGCATTTTTACCTTTCAGTTATAGAAATCTTAACAAAGGGAGATAAAACTACAAGTAAAAAATAGTTTTGTTTTTTTATATTCATGATTTTCGAGTTCCTACACCTTCCTGCTCGGGGCGGGGGGCAGGCTTCCTTGGCTACTGCTGTGAAGAGATAGCCTGTAAAACCAGTCAAGGCTGGAATGTTCCATGCCAACATTCCCTGCAGGAAAGGGTGAAGCAGTTTGCTTCCCTGGCCACTACAGCTGGGTAAAGCAGGGCAGCAAACTGAAAGGTGTTACCTAGATGGCTGGGAATTACAGGCAATAGATAACTAGTACCTGATGGATTTGTATGTGTCAATTTACCCGGTTATATACCACATTATATGGCTTCCTTAAGTCACCTTGGTGACCTCAATCAGCATGGCACTTGCTAAAACTACAATTTGTCCATTACAAAGCACAAAAAGGTAAGTAACATAAAAAGTGGCTTTAATGGATAAATATAAACAATATACACAACTTGATTAATACAATGCTCTGATGATGAAGCATTCAGGGAGAAAAACCATCTTTTAAAATATATTCTGTACCCACCTGTCCAGATTGGAATTACCAGATGAATACTCTTTTGAAGAGGACCTGCTTCCATAAAATGAGGATGTCTGTAGAGGTAAACCCCCTTAAAAAGGAAAATAAATAAACTTTTATACACAATGTCTTAGTTGATCAGTAATATGATACTGGCTAACATTCAACACTTCAAAGAAGATGCAATATCCTTTTACAATTAAAAGGTGCTAAGTTCTGTCACCAAATCATTTGACTAACTCTAGAATTACTGGAATGGATGTATATGCTAAGCAAAATGCAGATATTTCTCAATCTGAATCTTGGGAATATTTCCCCCTACATCATTTCTCCAGACTGTAACTCTTTGCTACAGCAATGATATCTCAAGCCCCCATATTTGTTGTCCAGTGAGGTGGATTTACAAGGAAGACAACCCGGAACAGAAAAACAGTCAAGCCAATTTACAGGTGGATATGTAGCAGTACTCTCTGCTACTCATCTTTCATTTCAACAGTTCCCAAGATAAAATTCTTCTTTGAGCCTCCAAGGTTTGAGCTATTTTCCAGAGATATGGTTCTTATTTTAATGTTTGCCTTTTTAATGTTTCTCAGGGAAGAAGCAAGATAATTCTATTATTCCAGCTGGGCAACCTGTGACTCTCCAGATGATATTGTACTACAACTCCCATCTGATCTAGCCAGCATAGCCAATGATGATGGAAGTTACAGTCCAAGATCATCTGAAGGGACACAAGCTGTCCACTCTTGTACTATGCAGATTTTTTTTAAAGATAAAAGTTTAGAATGCAAATTAAATAATTGTTTTAGTTTACCAAGTTAGTCATTAGATTGGATTGATAAAAAGTATAGCCTTGTTTACCTGATGTCCTGTTCTCCTCAATTTGTTTCAAGTTCAGCTGTTTCTCCCTGCTGCTAAGTAAGAATTTCCTTGCTGGATCAGTCATAACTTTGTTATTGCTGCAGATAAATACATACAACCTATTTGAAGTTATATGTAAAACAGCACTGTAAACTGTACAGTGTTTATATATGCCCATATTTACATTCACTACACTCACAGGCTCTCCAAACATTTCAGACATCATGATTTCTAAAAGTTTACTGTACTCATATTTTAAAAGCTTGCCTTGTGCTTTAATATAAGTTCACCAGATTAAAGTCATTGAATAATCACTACAAAAAGCAACACTAAAGCTTAACTTTAACAACTAGCATACTGAAACACACACAATGTCCTGAATCACTGCATTTTTCAGGCATTTTAGCACTGGATTTTTCAAAGATCATTATGTTATGCTGATTTAAGAGGAAAATGGGAGTTCTCAATACATCCTTCACACTGGAATTGGGAAGTAAAAAGAAAAGACACAGAAACAAGGGAAGAAGCCATCAAAATGATACCTTGATGAATCATTCTCTTTAGGATAATCTTCATTCATTTCCGAAGTAGGAGACATCCTTTTTCTCCTTCCACAGTTTCATGAGGAGGGAAAAACATTCTTTCAATCCACAAGGAAACCAGAGGAGCCCAATCTCTTAATATTTACGCCAATATTTTCAGGCAGTGACCAAATGGCCTCAGTTTTGAAAGTGCTTCTATAAAGGGTAAAAATGCTTCACCACTTTCTAGCTAGTTCAGCATGCAAGCTTTTGGGACATTTTCCAGAGAATTTATTCAGACATATAAACAAATTATGGTAACCTGAAAAAGCAACATAATTTTCAAAGCCATTGCTATTTTAATGCATGCACACCGAGGACTGCAATGCCTTAAAAGTTTGCTCTCATACCGGTTTTCCAACAAGCCAGTTCTGTGAGGTGTTGAAGCAGCAGAAGGAGTTGAAATGTTGACCCTGTTGCCAGACATTCCAGTTACTGGAGAATTCTTAACTGATGCTCTTCCTGGGGTACCCAGCCCCTTACGAAGCGGAATTTCATCTTTATTTTCTACAACCCCTCTTCTGGAAGGAGTCTATAAAACCAAAACATACAATGCTTCTAATCATAACAGTCAGAGCCAGGCATGAAACTCAGTAGATTGCATGTAGGTTGGAACACTGGCCACTTACCATGAAGATTCCTTCTGGTTTGGTGTGACAAAGACATCCAAAAATGTGCTGAGTCTCCCTACTGTCCAGGAAAGCCAAGGATCACAGACAAAAATTGTGTCTTGTATATGCAATCCATTAATCCTCTTCTTTACTAAGCCTAAGACAGAAGATCAATCGAAGAGCCCAGCAGAGGTAGAATTGAAAAGCAAGGTGAAGAATGGAAATTTTTCCTCACATGGAGGGACTGTGATAGAGCGGGACTAGAAACTGAAACTTTTATTCACACGCGGTTCCTTCTGACACAATCCAAAAAATTAGGGCATGGCTTGGATACTTTCATCAAAGAGGGTAGAGAGAAAATAGTTTGGATGGAGGTATATTACTATTTATAATATCCACCTGCTGAAGGATGCTTCTGCAGAGGAACAGGCATTGTCTTCTAATGAATGTGATTGAACTGAATAGTGTGGCAGTAGTTCTGCATACTTCAAGAAAGGCTTGGTGCTAAACGCTTCTGAGGTGGTCATGGCTCTGGTTAAACAGGGGCTTGGGATACTTTTGGCCACTTTTGGATACTTTTGGAGAGTGGCTTGGGATACTCTTGTGGCCTCAGGATTAAAGGGGATTAAAAATATTCAGAACATGTGCATTCTACTTTGTGTTTGTGATAAATGTTTAGAACCTTGCAAACATTTAGCTTGTGCCATGCTCTATCTGATGAGGGAAACTGGGCAGGAGGAGAGAAGGACCAGTCCCTCGCTCTATGCAACGGAGCTGCCTATGGAATGGAAGGATTTGGCCACAGAAAGTCCTGTGTTTCTATGAAATATAATTGACAGAGATAATTCAAAAATCTTTCTTACCAATATGAAAGCCATGAGAAACAGAACTTTTTGGAAGTAAGAGAAGAGAGATACAGACTTAAGCGGGCTGAACTGAAGCTTGGTTAATACCATAAAGGCAATGTGCAGGTTCCAGGATGGGGAAAAAGTAAACTATGGGCAGACTCTGTGAAGATGGCTCTCTCAGGAATCAATGTGTTGGTGAGATCAAAGTGGCTTTGATTTTGACTTTGACAGCACACACAAAAGTACAAAAGTCCATTGGGTTTCAAGCCCAGGTATAAATCTGTTGAAGGAACAATAAGAGCTCTTTTAACTCCTGCTAGACTCTGCCAAGATGCTACCATCTGTACCACTGGGTCAAGACCTTACAAGACACCTCATAGATATGCAAGATAGATGGCTTTCTAGAAGACACCAAGGTGTTAATCACTGTTTCTGAATACCGTAAGGCTAGTTATCTAGCCCTCTTAGAACACAGGTACAGTTGCTTCATCCTATACTAATTATCTGTGAAGACTTGGTTGGTTTTGAATTCCTCTGTCTTCTAGAAGAGAAGTGACTCATCCCTGTCCTTCTTGAGGGGTGCAAATAATAGCAACTATTACAAGGCTTTTTGCTTCCTTCTTATTGGAGATGGTATGATTTTTTAAACTTTAGTTTCAATTAGAAACAAGTGTGCTCCTTTAAGGAAAACTGTGGCCAGGCTACCCTTTGAAAGGACATCCACACTATGGTGATTCAACCATAGGGACTATTTTCCGCACTCCTTGTCACAGTCTTTAAGATCTTCACACTGGATAAATAAATTGCTACCATACTGTTGGAGAATAGGCAGCTAAGTAGTATGGCTGTATGCTTTTCATGAAGAAGTTGATCTGGGGCCACAGTCCCCTGCAATCATTTGAAGAGTGGGGGTGTGCTCGCACAAGTTTAAGTGATGTTCCTAAAAGCTGCTTTATTTAACTTGTTCCAATTTTCTCCTACATCTGGAAGGAAATGGAGTGGAATCTTAAGGAGTCTTTACCCTAGATTCAGAAGAGGTCTGACCCTAACCTCTTACTCCACAAATAGTTCATCTATGAGTTTATCAAGAACTGCTTGTTTAATTTGGCTGACATATATCATTGGAGGCAGATGAGCACTGTACTAGAAAACCTGTGGTGGAAGCGAATTTCACTTTTATTGGGCTAAGGCAAGCTGTAGACCTCAGGGTAGCCTTACTCCACACAATGCTGCAAAC
Source organism: Varanus komodoensis (assembly GCF_004798865.1). Taxonomy (NCBI): domain Eukaryota; kingdom Metazoa; phylum Chordata; class Lepidosauria; order Squamata; family Varanidae; genus Varanus; species Varanus komodoensis. The sequence continues at coordinate 3,453,554 of NW_025335798.1, read as the reverse complement.
AAGGAAAAACAATACCTGATTGTGTTGCAAAGTTGCTGAGGAAATCCCTGCTATCCTTGCTTCAGAGTCACACCTCCCCAGTTTTGCTTTTGTGTCTGAGGCAAAGAGGACCTCTCCAAAGAGCCTGCATGACATCTGGAAACAGAGCGGGAAGTCTCCAGTTGTGGACATGTATTACACCAGGTTGTTGAGCAGGTGCAGTATCATCCAAGGATACAGCATTTTTCATACTGAAAGGTTGCCCCAGGTTGGTGAAACTGCTCTGTTGGCTGGAGCTGGTATATGGAACAAATAGTGGGTGAAGGTGGGATTTACTTGAAAGTATCTTCCCACAATGTCTCAGCTGTTGGTGCTTCAGAGACTGCTCCAATGGAATTTAGTAGAAAAGGAGTGTTTACGGTTCCTCTTGATTCTAATATGTTCGTCTATTGCCTAGTGATGCAAAGATCCACTTGGAATCCAGCTCTCTGGAGGCTAGCTGGACTTCTCACTCCCATTTGGCTCTGGCCTAAGAAATTATCAGAGCTGAGCTCAAGTCTGTGAATGTTTGCAGATGCGCTGGGCCCCCTTCTTTATGCTGAGTTATTCTTCTACTAGGTATGTAAAGCCTGCAAGTCACTTGTATAGAAGCAGAACTCACACAGTGGGTGTGTGGGCAGCACGTATACAAGCTGGCCTTGGTAGATATATCTGCACATCTGTAATATAATATGCAACAGTTGGACTCAGTTCCTGCTAGACGCCCACAGAGAGGAGATAGAGAAAGCAAGCTCTCATCTCCAAACTAGATTCCTCACACATTGCTCATATTTTGCCTTCTCCAAGCATGAAATACGTTTTTTCACACTGGTACCACAGGAGGGGCAAGGCAGGAGGAATGCAGAGGCGCAGAAAGGAAAAAGCAACAAGATAGATACTAAGGAGAAAGGATAACTTTAATTGTTCCAAAAGTTGAAGGCTAAATGGTGAATGAAACCGGAATTAAGTAGATGAAAAAGCTGAGATGGTTGGAAGATGGACAGAAATACCTAAGAGGCAGCAGGGAACTGGGAGAGAATCATGGAATACATTTTCGAAAGATCTTTGCAATATAATTCCTGGCTTCCCTGGACATTAGGAAAACCTAACCCCCTCCTCAGATGCTTCCTCACACTAAACAGTAAAGTATCTGTAAGAACTAGTGTTCCCATGTGGGACCTTTACAGAAACCCAGTTTCAAGCAAGCACAATTACAGGCCTCAGTGGAACTACTGGTTCATGCACAGAATCCCAACCAGGTTGTGAACCTGCTGGAGGACTTGTATACTCACCATGGAACCACGACCTGGCTACATATAAACACTTCATATCAGAAGACCCCTTCCCACGGGTGTGCATACAACAGATGTACAGCAGAAATAGAATTCTGTGTGTGCTTGAAGAAGTTACAATGGGAAAAATACACACCCCTTCATCAGCACTGCTTGTCAGTTTGTTATCAAATGCCTGCTTTTAAAACTCAAAAACAACTATCAAAATTTTATTTCCTGGAGTGCCCCTAGAAAACTTCTTACCGTCCAAATCCAGTTAAGATATATGTGTTGTGTTTTGATTTAGTCCCAAGGAGCCTGTACATCCAAGCACTTAGCCTTTATAGCACCTGTAACCTAACCCACCAAATAGAGTCAGAAGCAATAAACGGAACACTGGATTTACCATGAGTGTTCCTTCTCCTTGGAGATGAGAGGGCATCCTGTGAAGGGTTACCTGAAAGTCACTGAAGGCAACTTAACAGAAATTCCTGTCCAGCACTTAAGGGAGGAATCCTCTCCCAAATCAGAGAAAAACAGTAAGACTTACAAAAACACTACAGAGCTACTAATTATACTATATATATATATATATATATATATGTATTATGGTACTCTTAGCTGATCTGAAACAGCAGGAAAGGGGCCATGCTCTCTCTTGGTCCTGAGGAGAGCACAGCAGAGCAGAGCAGAGCATCAATCTTAATGGGCAACGAATCCTATTTATCAGTGGCAGTAACATTTCCAAAACTGGAGGTGGGGAGAGGGAATAGATGTCCTCCAAGAAAAGGAACACTCACAGTAACTGCACTGTTCTGTTCACCTTTGGAGTGGAAGAACTGCCTGTGAAGAACTGCGCAACAATGCCCTTCCATCCCAAGTGGGACAGCTGCTCTGAACAAGAATATAACATACTTTGCAGGACTCTCCTGCTGAAAGAAGCACTTACAAAGTCAAATATATTGATTACATAATTATGAAAGTAGCAACCTCACAAATGTCCTCCAAGGAAACATTCACGTGATACCAACTATTGTGGCTTCTCTTCACATTGAATGGACCAAGCACCTTCCAGGACTGGAAGGCATCAAGACTCATACATGAGGCAGACATATTCACCAAATCAAGCTGACTTTGAAATATTTCTTGCTCTGAACAGAAGAGTGAAATATGACCAAAATACCCCATGAAAATCAAAACTCAGCTGCTACAGGTAATTGTATACACACAGAGTATGTGCTACTCATTCTATATTGGGTACAAGAAGTTTCAATAGGAGGTAAATCTCCTCTGTTTTCTGGAAGACAAACATTATTTCTGCCATAAATGATGGATCAATTTAAAGCACCACATTGTCCTTGCAGAAAAAGCATATGCTGAGTTGAACTGAAAGGACTCCAAGCTATGAAATTCATTCAGTGGATGTCACTGCCACCAGAAACACTACTTTGGCCAGGGAGTCATCAGGTTGAAAAAGCCTTAGTCACCTGCAATTTCTGTAATATCATCCTCAGAGTTTTTCCTGTCTGGGTTTAATGACATTTTCTCCTCACCAAAGTCCTAACCAATATCTGCCTCATCCTCCAAATGAGAGATGACTGTGTTGATACACTTGCATTTGGCTAGGACTAGAATCTCCTGAGTCCCAATGCTGTACTCTTAACCACTGCACTACACCGGCCTTCCTATGCATGTGTGCAGCGCACTGGAAAGGCATCAGAATCCAAGTGGTTTGTGGTCCAGGCTCAGGACTCTCCTGGGGCACAGTACGAAGTAGATTCTCAAGACCCCACAGGAAAATTTCAGAAAAACAACCATTCAACTGTCCTCATAAGGGCAGGATGAAAACTGAGGGAGGACCCCTTCCCCTATGTAAAATGGATATGCAATTAAGCCCTGCTTCTACAGACCAACAGGTGGAATAAGCCTCCACAAGATGCCTTCCCACTCCAAGGGAAAACTTAATAATCACATACAACAAAATAAAACTGTTACCCTGTAAGCTAGTTTAAACAACAGTTATATTTTACTTGTAGCTGTTTAGCTTGTTCCTGTTCACTTGTAACCATGTCATCAGTTTATTTACATTTCTGTTTATCATATTTAACTTCTAAAAATACTTTAAACATTCTGAACATTACCTCCAATCCAAAATCATGACAACTGTTCTTCAGAGGCCTAACAGATGGACAGTACCTATTAAGCCAGAGAACAGAACACTGGTACTTACCGAGAAGTTTTCTTCCGGATTGCTATGTGGAAAGCACCCCACAATTGTTCATTCCCTCTATTGCCCAGGAAAAGCAGGGACCCGTGTGACTGAGTTTTGCATATGCCATTGGTTTGAGGTTCTAATCTGATAGTTCCATTTATGGCAAAAGCTCAGTAAATGAGGAAGATAACATTTCTTTGGATCACAGATCAATTAATGACCACAGAAAACAAAAAAAATGTTAATATATAGAATATGAATTGAAGAAAACTTTAAGGAAAACCTTTAAAACGTTTGTGTTTCTGGCCAAAGACAACAGTATAACAAGATGCAGTTGGGATGCCTTCCACACACCAACTGAGAAAGAACCTTCTCAGTAAGTACCAATGTTCCATTCTCCAGGTTGGTGTGAGGAAAGCAGCCCACAATAGGGCATGCTAAACCTAAACCTCAAACAGGGAGAGAAATGTATAGGACTGCATATATGGTACTGCTATTATTGCTTCTGGGGTGCAGGTAGAACAAATAGCCAGAGTGAAATAGATGAACTATTCCACAGCCAGTTAGCTAGTCTGAAACACTGTACACCTGAGTGGAAGAGTGAAACCTCTGAAACAAAGTCTGGCTATTGTAGAAGGAGCTACAGTCTCTGCTGTGCTTCAACAAGCATCTCAAACATGGTTTTCTTGGTCAGAAAGGAGGTATTAGGTGACTGTCATGTGTTCCCCCACTCCTTCTGACAGAATTCTAGCTAACAGTAGAACTGAAAGGAAAGCACAGAGTATCTGCAGGTTTGGAGAATAGTGTTATTGTTTTTGTTTTGGCCAGTTAATGTTCAATGTGTCTATTCCTCTGGTTTGTGGAAATAGAATCTGGAAAAGAATAGTAGTAGTTTATGGTTGTACCTAGAGATGAACAGGTCCTGTCAGTGGACTACACTGACCCTGGGTTTCCTGGAAGACAGCAAGATATAGACTTCAGTGCTACCTGTTATTGGTTTAGGTAATCTGCAGTTCAATGCCCCTTTAATATGATGAGCTGAGATGGATATTAAGTTCTGCTCAAGTCATAACCCTATGGTCTGAATGTCTAGGTGGAGGGAGCAAGATTTTGTACCCCCTTGCTATATAATGTGCCCTTAAGAATAGTGTGCCCTTAAGAATGGTGTTGCCCATTCTTACTAGGATGTAAGAGTGAAGTAACTGGTATGAGAAGGATTTCATACCTAGACGAACTGCTCTGACCTGCATTTTTATTCTGCACTCCAGTTTTCTTAAGCTATTAAATAAAAGCAGCGGGCTCGCTATCCCTTGAGACCAGCATCACTAATCAGTTTGCCATTGTCTGGGCATGCCCACCTGTAGATGGAGATGTTACCCTCACTCAAGAATCTATGAGGTGTTGAGGGAGGTGGTCCTTCATCACCATTTAGCCTTGCAAGGATATCAGAAACTACTGCACAGCAATGGCACAATCTGGGCAATAGAAGTATGCAAAAACACAAGTTCAAATGCAGTAGAAGTGGTGTATGCATTTACTTGGTTATTCTCTGTTGTTATTTTTCTTGTTTGGTCTTGGAGTCTGATTACATTTTCTGAGATGAATATGAACCTCTTGGCAGTGTTCATTAGCATTCATAGATGAGGAAGGACTTGAGTGGGCGTCAGGTAACGTTTCTTCCTGTCTATGTTGAATCCATGACAACCTAGGTATTTGACCATTATTTTCAGGTCCTGTGAATTCTTGCCACTGGAGACAATTGGATGATAATGTATGGATGGATAACTATGAATAAACAACCACATCTTTTAGTTGAAGGTAGGTTACTAGCAACAGTATGATTTTGGTGAACAAGTTGAATGCCAAGGTTAAGTTAAATTACTTTGCTTTGTATTTTAAAAGTTTTGTAGTTTATTTCTACTGTATTTTGCAAAACCAAACTAAGCCATACCTCAAAGAGGGGAAAAAACCCATTGTCAACTGAAATATTACAGTTTCTTACGTAAGATTTTAAAAGGTCCACAACAGTAAATGGAATATAGACTGTATTTCCCTATGTATTAGGGAAAGATACTACTGTTGTTAAAAATAATTATGCACACACTTCAACAGGGGCAGTTCAACTATCCATATATTTACCCATTTGTAAATTATGCCTAAAGGAAATCCATTCAAAAATAGAAAGTTTCCTTAAATGGTTCCCCCACTGTACTTTTCCAGTGTTGCAGTATTAGTATTTTACATTCAAAAAGTGTGGAAAAAATCATTTATGTTAATCTTGTGTTAAATTGCAAGAGAGAAGTTAAAAAGGACATGCATATCATTAAAAATTAAAGAACTTTCCATCACAAAATTTATCCAAATTATTACCTCTTCCCAAAAGAAGTTGCCTTTGGGCATTACCAGAATATATGAAGGAGTATTGGAAGCATTACACCTCCAACGATTCACTGATTTAATTAAGCCCTTATCCAGAGCCACTGTGGTGTCCAGGATATTCAAAACATCAATTTTTGCTGTATTAAACATAGGAAAAGGTCCATTACCCCCATTCTGCAATAGGTAACAATGAAACCCTACATTGACTGGGCAACATAAGGTTCATTACTCCATTCTTTTGGTACCCTGTGCACCATAATTTTTCACCAATAATAAATATGTATAAATTGTAGGTCAATATAGCCGTTCTGCTCCAATCAATACTTCCAATAACACCAGCAGCAATGAAGCTGTAAAAGCAGCAGGACCAAGCTGGTTGTAAACCACCCTGAGACCTTTGTGATGTGATACTATAGAAAAGTTTTAAATATATATCCTAACAAATGTTTCAACTGCATATATTGCCATGAAACCATAGCTGGCAATTTATAATTAGCAAACAGTAGGAAACTGCAAAAAGTTATTAGCAGGGCTGAAAACCTGATCAAACATAAAAAATCAATCTGTCCATCATGGTCCACCAAACAAAAGTTTTCTTGGTAATCTTTAAATTTAGATGTCCTTGCAGTGGTAGAGGACATTATCTATTTTAGCATAAAATAAAAGATTGCCTCTTTTTGGGAAGAGGTGCCAAACATGAAAATTCCAGAAATGGCAGGTAAGAAGTATTTTCTCTCTAAGCAAAAAAGACAAAAATCTAGTGCATATCAACAAATAGGCCCCATGCTATCAGGAAAAATCGATTCTCACTGAGGTAAAGTTGCATCCTTTTGAAGGATATTTGTGATGGAATAGAACCCCATAAAAGTATATGAAACAAAACATGATATAAAGAAATAGCACTGAAAACATTAATAAGCCTATCACACAAACTTAGCTTTAAGGAAGCCCATCTGTCAATGACCCTTGAAATCTCATTAGTCAGCTTCCTTAAATTTAATTGTTTATGATACATGTCTAGGGACAAGTACCCCCAGACGAGTAATAAACTTAGCACAAAGTCTAAACAGCCAGTTAGTTAACACTCTAAGGGATATATTATCTTCAACAGACATCAGATCTAACTCTGATTAGTTAATAAGCAGATAAACATCCCAAATTATTAATAATCTAAATCAAAGCTGGAATAGATGACCAGAGTTTCAATTAAATGACACAAGATCATTAATATAAATAACTTTACATTCTGATATATTATGTACAAACCCATGAATATTAGGATTTTGTTTAATAGCATATACCAGATTCCAAACTTAACCCAAATATTGCTGTAAAGCACAAAAATGTTCTATAAAAAGATGAAATGGGGTTGTGCATAAACATCCCTGGGAGTTCTACTGATGCCAAAGATTCCACTTTGTGAAGTGCTTCCCTGATGGTCTGCAACATGAATCCCAAACTTTTTGGACCTGTGGGCACATTTGGGAATTTGAAAAATTTCTGTGGGCATTACCTCAAACATCTCAATAGCAACAAAAATTGTGTCTACTAGACATCACAATATCTCTTTAACATGGTATTATATAATGTGACTAATTGGTGCAATACAGCTAAGCTTGTTTAAGCACAAAAATTGCTAAAATCCAGTAGTCACTGCTTTCGAGGAAGAGATTCTTACATGGATATTTTGTACTGAAACAGTATTTAATATTCACTTATGTACGCATCCTTTTAAATTATTTGCTTCATGGAAATTAACAAATGCTCAATATAATTGGATTCCCCATGCCCTATGGATTGTACCCTTCATGACCTCAAGTCCCTGAATTTGGGGCTTACAAAGATCCAATGCATCAAAGGAAGACTTAAGCCCCTGCATTTTTTGGTTAGATGTTCTCTTGTACCTGTCTGGATTTTTTTTGGAGGAGAGAAGGAAGCTGGGGAGGCTTCAGAATAGTTTGCAAGGCTTCCCCATCTCTTCCCTTCCTTGTCTGCTGAAATGCTCTATTCCTCCCCGCTCCCCCACCCCCCTTCTCAAGGTTGCCTTCCACTCCAACTGTGAGGGGATCAGATCTCTGGTTATCTGCTCTGACATCAGTTCACCATTTCCAAAAATAGATTAGGGAACCTGAACTATCCTATGGCCCGTAGATGCTGTCTATGGGCAATAGGATTGCTCCCCAGAAGAATATCTCAATACTGGAAGGATAAATACTCAGCTTCCACAATGCAATGGATTAAGAACTTTATAATGCTTTCAATATTTGAATGGGTGGCATATAGTCACTACCTTCATATGGAAACTTATCTGCATAGTTGGCCTGCTAATTGAGGCCTATGTATAATTGCAAGAAAGCCATGTGTCTCTCACACAAATTCATGTTTGCCAATTATACACACACACACACACACACACACACAAATTAAACAGTTGTGTGGGCACCTACACATACCACACAGAAGACTGCTTTACAGACACCACTGGAAACGCTGATAGGCAACATGGCATTTGCAGGCACTGCATTGGAGGCCTGGACAGTATTGTAATCTGTCTGTACCTGACAAATTTCTTCAGTTGTTTGAGGTCCAGTATGGTTCTTCAGCCTTTGTCCTTTTAGGGGACCTTGTAGAAGATGGAATAAATGCCTTTGGATTGTTCTTGAAAAGGTTCTATCACTCCTGTTTGAAAAAGGTTCTGTGTTGTGGTTGACATTTTTTGATACTGGCTATTTCCAGATAATCTCTGGGCATTGACTCCAGAACTTAGCCATCTGATATTGTTACTATGCTAGGAAGAAGTGCTGACGTCTCCCTGCTACAATGGATTTCCTGGTGTCAAAACTGTTGTCATCCTGACTTGGAGAGCTGGAATGTGTAAGGTTGACGGAGTTAGAAGAGTTGGATTTTTAGATAGGAAGCAAGACCTGATCCTTTGAAAACCTGTCACTTTTGGATTGAAAAGAAGTCTGGTTAATACTCCTGAATAGACAAAAGGTACATAAGGTCTGACAGGAGGTTTTTTATCTTCCTTTTGAGAGGGCAAATGCATTACTTTTTACTTATCTTTGGTTCCTATGAGCATAAATGGAACAGCAGGCTACACTGCTGGCTGCTATGGAACACATGGTAAACTGGAAAGCGTGTTGTGTGGCATCATCCAGGTAGACAAAAGATTAGAGAGCTTAATAAGTCTTCTATATAAAGTGGTCTGCTTTAAGTCTTCGCTATTTATTAAGTCTTCAACCCACAAGGCAGATGCTCTTGTAAAATAAGATACTGCTGAAGTTCTTAGAGCTAAAGTTAATATTTCATATGCCTTCTTTAGGGGTGAATCAGACCTTTGTCTATAGTCTTTCATAAGAGTGTCCCCATCTTTGTGCATCATGGCACATAAAGACAAAGCCACCACAGGAGCATCAACTAAAAGGACTTGCAATTTTTCCATCTTCTCATGTCAGAGTATGTAACATCTTTGTGATGCTCCCTCCCTTTTTTCCATGTACAAGAGATTTCCACCCTTTATTAGTTTGTTAAAGGAACCTGGAAAGGATACTTGGGTTGTTGGCTTGGGACACATTGCTGCCATCTGGATAGTAAATGGTTTTTCTTGGATTGTGCTGGGTAAATAGTAAGGGGGAAAATTACTTTAGACAAAAAAATTTTATGTTGAAGAATCTGTCAAATGATGAGTTGTCTATAATTTCAGTGACTGACCATTCCTCCACTTTGCTTTTGGAAATGGCCTCCTGAAGTATGACAAGAGAAGAAACACTGTTTGCACAGGGCACAGCCTCAGCTGTCTGGGACCTATTAGCCTGACCTGTGTCTGAAGAGAATAGGTCAGGTAAATTCTGCTGAAAAATACTGACTACAAGTAAGGATACTTCATTTTGGTTTGGATTGTTTATTATTTTCACTCTTATTTTTAAGATTAGGATTAGGGAGGAGAGGACATGTGAACTTCTAGTATGATTTGGATCAAGGCTTGACCTCAAGGTTTCTTTCTTTAATAAATGATCAGTCAAATTATTTCAGTACTGCCTTATCGATCTCAACTAAAACCAATTCATTTAGTCATGCCTTATTATTAAGGGTGCTGGTTCTCTCTTGATCCCATATGAATAATGGAAGAGGTTGAAGGTCTTTGCTTGTGGGCTGAAATCAAACGCACTACGTAAAGTGGCTGCCCTTTTGTGTGTGAACGAGAGGCTGCGGGACAGAACCTTCTGATTCCACCCTTGCACTCAGAATATCTGGGCTTTCCATTAGAGCCTCTTCCAGTGTGTGTGTGTGTGTGTGTGTGTGTGTGTGTGTGTGTGTGTGTGTTTCATTGCTCTATTGCCTAATTAGGCAAAATTACTCTCTGGGCAGTTAAAAATAAATTATTATCATCTAGTTCAGGGCCCAACTTGTGATCTAGTATGGCTTCTGCAGTGTTGTGGGAGAGGCTGGCATGCCCTGACTCCTTCAAACTTCTGCCTATTCTTCTGTGACCTAAAAACACCTTTCCTGGTGTTTGTGAGACTCAGTGGGCAGCCAGAGCCAGCAAGCTAGAAAGCTCATGCCTGACTTTCATGAGTGCAGTTGGCCATCAACTTATCTGTTGATGGTTTCCTAATGATTCTCACAAAAGTCACTGTCTATAATATTTTTTCAGGACTTAAGTTGGTTTCCTTCACCAGGGAAGCCAAGAAGAGAGTAATAAGCAAATAGAGAAAAAGAAAAGTTGGCAGTGAATGTTTTTTAAAAATTTTCAGAAGAGATTGAAGATATTAATAAGAAAAAAGGATAGAAAAAATAAAGATATGGCTTGAGATAGATGAGAACTAGTTCTATCCTGGGAAAAAGCAAGAAAGAACTGGTAAAGAAGAACCTCAAACTGATAAAATACTCAAAACACATGCAGGCCGTGCAGGTCTCCGCTTTTCCTAGGTGATGCGAAAGTTAAGCATTGTGGGATGCCTTTGGCAAACCAACCTGGAGAATGATTTGCCTAAACTGGGCAGAATAAGATGCTGAGAATCTTGGTCTACTTTCTTTTCACATCAGACTTTTCACAACCCTCCAAGAGTTCCCAGATTTAGCTCTGCCTTTGATTTAGCGCCTGCCTCATCTCATATACCCTGGAGTAATGTTTCAAAGCAAATGCATGCACAAGTGTGCCTCAAGAGAATTTATGAAGGGTTGATCATGGTGGCACAAAGAGTCTGAAATCACAAGCTATTAGTAGGCCTTATAGCTGTTAAGGCTGGCTTTGTCATCATATCACTCTATTGATTCCAGTTGACTCCAATCACTCAAAGGGCTCCCTAAAAGCAATTTATTCCAGAGAATGCTCCTGTTCTTGAGGGTGAGAAATGAGAATTTTCCTGTGCTGCTATTTCACTGTGCTTGCTCAGAGAAGGCAAAGATGTTTCTCTTTTGCTCCATTCCATTTTTACCATGGGATGGGGAGACCCACACACATAAGCATGAATATGCACACACAAATATTTACTTTTGGAGTTGCCCACTGCCCAGTTTAAAATCAGTAATGTGCCCCAAGATCAAACATATCCCCTTCATCTAATTTAAGATATAAACATAGCGTCCTCCAGCTCAACAGGAAGGCTCACACAATCTATTATTTCTTCTGACTAATTCAAGTGACTTAACAGCACATTATTATAATATTCCTGATTGTCTAAGAAAAAAATATTATTGTAGAACAATGTTCAGAGAAGGAACATAAGAAAGAGAAGCAGAACAAAACATTTAAAATACCTGGTTTTCACTGTATGGGAACTGCCTGTTGGAATCTTTCTGCGTGGTTCTATTGCCCAGCACACTTCCAAAACTTCCAGAACCTTGGGAGGATTTTGCAGCTAAGAAAGAAAAAACACCATGAAGTTCTATTGCACATTTACATATTTGCTGCAGATTGTTTTTTTTTAATCTTGTAACTGTAAAATCATTTACTGTACACAAAACTGCTTTTATTTTAAGGAAATACGGAGGTCAGCTCTACATATGTCCTCTCCCCTAAACTAGTAAAAAGTTTTATACTAACCTGTATGAGCCCTATTTTGAATGGCCTCCAGATATAGCTTCATTTCATCTGCATCTTTGCAGGATATTTTATCCACAGTCAGGAAACTAGAATCCTTTAGTGATATCATCAAGCAGCACAATTTCCCTTTACTTGGTCGCACAAGCACTTTTTTAATATTATGGTTTAGCTAGAAAGAAAATAAAGGAGAAAAAAGTGTATAGTTTAATGGAAAGTTATGTGTTCAAGGAGTTCTTTCCTCTCAATGGTAATTTTAAAAGACTCTTTATTGATTACCTATGCCTGTTCATATGACTCCACATGTCTGATTATAAGCTCAAACTGCACTGTGATATTATGCTTAGCCTACTTAGCCCTTAAAAAAACCTAGTTATCTTGACTCATGTTTTGTATTCTTGCTATATTTGTGCAAAGTGAGCACACAATTAAGGATACTGATTATAATAAAGGATTACTAAATGAACATTCTTAGCTTCCATCTATGAAGTACTTCCAAACCACAATATATTCTAGCTTCTAGAATACAAAACCAGATGGACGTCTTTCTGGATTGGATATAAGCTAGTAGATACATGTAAAGGAAATACAGTGCAGCAGCAGACAGACTACAGTCCTATGCTTATTAGTTCATAATTAAATATTACTTTGTCCAATGGGGCTCATAGGTAAATATGATTAAAAATACAACAAGGTTATATTCTTGGGTACAAAATTCACCTATGTTTTGACAATATGGATAACAGCTTATCATGAGAACAATGTATACAGAGGCATGGGGATCTTACAGTGAACCTACACCACGGCACTACAATGAGGAGAAAGGCAAATAGAGCCAACAATAAAGCATTTATCATTCATGTTGCCATAAAGAGTAGCACCCCAATACTTTTCCAAGTTTTCTTTTCTACCAAAGTTTAAAGCTTTTCATAATTTCTATTTTGCTACACAAGAGCACTTAACAGTATACACCTGAATAATTCACAATAAATTATAGTAAAATCAGTATTTCAGAAAGAAAAAATAAGAATGAATCTCTGAAGAAAATTCAGGTAGAAGCTAAATGGACATGGAAGTAATTCATGAACTACTAAATTCAAGAGTAATTTATGAGCTACTAAAATTTAAAAGTCTTTTAAATTCTGAGATACCTGAAATATCTTTGGTATTCCTCCAGCACTGTAGTGAACCACCAGCGTCACTTTGCTGTCCTTATCCACAATTTCAAAAGACCCTTCTTTCCATTTTGTAGTCCCAGTTTGCATGCTGCGCATGCGAATAGACCCCCATAGTTTCACTGGAGTCATGTTTTCATACAAATAGTTTATGAAAGTAATGAAGTTTTAAACGCCAAGCCTGTTTAAAAAAAATGTATAAAAATTAGGAGCTATGCAATAAGCATCACCTTCAGTACTAAGTGACCATTTTAAATCAAATAACATATACATTGTCTTTCTAAAATATAAATATATACCCCCCCCCTCAAGTTGCTTAGGAAATGCTTCATGGATTCTACCAATTTGCGTTTCTCCATCAACAGAGAGTAATAGAGTCCTCCTCCTGCTGTGATCCCCAGATCTGCTCCAGTGGTTTGGGATTTTCTCTGAGGCAGATCTAGGTGCATGGAGAATTGCAAACAGAATAACAGAAAGTCCATACAAAGAAGACTGGATGTCACTCAGTTTTACTTATCTCTGAAAAGGTCCAAAGTAGGTAGCTCATTACAGACAATGAAAATTTATGGAATGCAATTGAGTTTTGAATGTACAGTGGTACCCTGGTTCACAAACTTAATCCGTTCCAGAACTCTGGTTGTGAGCCAAGTCAAATTTCTCCATAAGGTTCATTGTAAATAAGGTCAATCCATTTTATAACTATTTTTTTAATCAGAAAAATTTGAAGCAAAGTGACCAAGAACATCAAAGATCACAGCCATGTCTCCCCCCCCACCCCCCCAAGCAGGAATGTGGCCATCTTCCACCCCCCCACACACAGCACAAGCACAGCCATAGACAGGAGTGCTTGCAGGGGGAGACAGGTGCATTGGGGGGAGAGATGGGTGCGATCACAAGTGTGGTGATGGGGGGGAGAAAGCCAAAATCACAGGCGCGCTCATGCAGAAAAGATGGGCAGCCATCTCCCCCCCCCCCCCGAGAACACAACCACAATCGCGCCTGTCTTCCCTGCACGAGTGTGACTGCAATCATAGCCATCTCCCCACTCGGGGGGGGAGGGGGGATGTGACAATAGCGGTCACCACCCAATGTGAAGTTTGCGACCTGAGTCAAAATTTTTATGAAATTTTTGTTCACGACCCGATTTGGTCGTGAACTGAGGTGTTCGTGAGCCGAGATACCACTGTATCATCCAAATTTTGACCACAAGTTGAATTGGATGTGATGGATAAAGAAATCTTTTAAATGAATAGTTCAACTTAAGGAAGCCTAGGAACTCTTGCAATGTTACAATAAACTATGCAAAATCTAAACAGATTGTTAGCTTTCTAAACATAAATTTGTTTTGATGAAATGCACCAAGTTATTTATTCTTTTTCTTGCATTCCATTAATCTCAAGTTCAAGATTTCATCACACAGGGGAAGTCTGTATATCTATTAATTCCAAATACTGCAATAATTCCCACAGGATTTAAAAATACACTTCTGAACTACTAATAACACATACTTAAACTGAAATAAATTAAAATGACTTCTAAAACTGATGTGTGCTCTGTGTCTCTACCTAAATATATGATGCTGCAGAGCTCTTTTACTTTAAAAAGATTACTAATATGTTCTAATGTACTGTTATTAAGTTATGTCACTTTATTATGGCCTTTAAGCTGGGGCAGGCTGTAATGTACATAAATAAAACAATGCCAGGACAGAAAAAAATTCTAGCAGTTAGACTCATGATGGATAGACAAACAATCAGGAGTTTTCTAGCATATCATGCACATGAAGTGAAAAGTGGCATTGTTGTAACTGTTTAAGTAAATGGATGAATACAGAGAGGGTAAAAAGAACTACTTTAAAGGCAAGATTTAGGGTGCAGGGTGAGCAACTTATGTTATTCCAGATCTTGGATGGCAACTCCCATCAGCCCCAAACACCACAGCAAATAGAGTCATGGGAATTATAGGTCCAGATTGGCCATATGTGCTATAAACATTCACTTTGGAGTAAGTGTAATTGAATTAACTGTGACTTATTTCTGAGCTGACCTTTACAGTATCACAGTACAAAAATAAAGACAGCGTACTGTTGAACTGGGCACTCGAACTAATAGAAACTTTGTTATGCTAGCACAAGCAGCCTGTAGCGCAACATAAGTAGTGTTAGTAGTGTGTAACAGCATTAGCCAGAAAAATGGTCACACCAGCATTACACTAAAAAGTCCTTGAGTAATTTAATTCCTCTAGCAATGTAATTTACCTTAGCATTGGATACTGCCCACGGTAAAAGCCAAATTACAATATATGAGTAAAGCAGAGTACTGAACAAGTGTCAAAACCCTTGAATTCAAGAAGTGTTTTCCTTAATATTTTAAGAAATCCAAAATATTAATGTATAGCTGACCTAGATTATAATGGTTATTTAACATGCCTGTGATAGGAACATGCCTTATCTTTCATATTTAACTACAAACTACGTTTGATTATTTAATCCAAAGTCAATGAAATTACATCTAAGAACAGCCTACACTTAAAATCCTCCAAATTACATTTGAAGAATTTGAAACCAACTGTAATGTCCAAGTGTCTACATCTTAAGCACTCTTACCATATAAAAACGGTTATCTCCTATTTATGCTAATTTCCCAGAAAGCAATGAAAAACTTATTTAAGAGGATGTTTCTTGAAATACTAGCTAATTCATGGAGGCCTGTTAGTAAGCTTTTCAAACATATGCATTAGTAAAGCATGCTAAAATATTTTTTTGAAAATATTTGAGTTACAGCCTCCAACTATTTCCATACTTCAACAATAACTTTATCAGCTTACACTGCACTTGTTAATTTTTAACAGACCAATCATCTATAGTAAATGTATCTGAGCCCACCAGTTTCAAAGTTTTAAAATGCTTCTCCCTCTGCACAGGATTTGGCTGCAAGAGTGCAATGCTCTGGATGGAAAGTCTGATCTGCCCATATTACACTTTTTAAGCTTTTTCACAAAACACTTTTTACAATCAGCTTTCATTCTAAAAATTCTATATAAACCATAGAACAGCAAAAGCACCTAGCGTAAATCTTCTTATGCAGCCAATTAAGGAAAATGTGCAGCCCACATTTTAACATAAACAAGAGATACTTCAATTTTCAGTCAGATATCTAGGAAACAGGTACCTCTGTAGTTCCACATAGATCATATCCTGCAATGGTTTTGGGCACACAGTTTGCCTGTAAATAATGTCTGCAGGGTAGGTTTTCAACACCTGCATTACTATCTCTACAAAGGCATGAGTTCAAAGACAATCTTGCATGAAAGTGATGAAGAAGCCCTAAATACAAATCCGTGTCTTATTATTCCTTCACCAAATTCCCTCACCAGTTCTGTTGCACTGGTTAACATTTTAGGTAAAACCAACAGGATCAGTCTCCTTCAGACTGCACAGCATGTATTATACTGACTTACTATAAAAACCAAAATTTTTGCTACTCTGCTGCAAGCAAACTTCTAATTGATAAGACAAAGTTAAATCCAGAGAGCCCAACAATACAATCCTACACATATTTCCTCAAACAACGAGCTTACTGCACAGTATATTGCCTAAATATCAGATAAGAGATTAGCATAATCTCTTCCCAAACAAATTTTAAGAGCACAAAGCAATTAGTTTGAAGGAAGGTACCAAGTGCCACTTTTTATACCGGTCCTAAACCTACCTGTATCCGAACAGAATGTAGAGAGAGATTAAGTGGCCACAGTTCCACCTCCAAGCCCGGAAAAGAAGCTTCGTTTGCCTCATTTCCACATGCCAGGCTAATGTTACAGAAGGCATAATCGGAACGCCAGTAAGTTGGCAACTCTAGCAGTCTAGAGTTAGGGCGCGACCAGGAAGGAGGTTAACCTGGGGGGAAACGGGCCGCGGCTAGGGAAAGATTCAGGTGCAGATTTGAACCAGCCGCGGAGGGTCTGAGGGAACCGGTGGACTGAGGGATCCAGCTAAGGTCACGGCTGTGAGGTGATGGCGAGCGTCTCCCCGCCATACCGACAAATATCAAGAGACCCTCCTCTATCGTCACATTAACCGCTCAACAATCGCCCTTAATATTGTCTCCTCGGCCCACCCGGTCCCGCGTGTACGAAAAGAACTCTCTCACGGAAAGTTAGTCAGTCACCCCTTCAACCCACTCTTGAAAAACACCGGCACTGCCCGGCCACTCACTAATGTCGACGGCGGCAGCGGCTTTCCTTTTCTCCAGCTTCTCCACAGACCGGTCCTTCCTCCTGCCGCCGCCGCCGCCGCCGCTTTTCTTGCTCTACGTTCGAAGGTAATCTGCCCTTTATTTCCACAACGCGCCGGTCTGGCTTGGCCAAATCCAGCCCGGCCTCCGCTTAGCTTAGTGAAAAAGGCAGATGGCGGGAACCTGATCGGCCGCGCGACCGTCCGACTGACGCAACCACGCACGACCCAAAAAAAATTGATAAAAACAACCGCGCAAGGAGATAGAACGAGAGACCTCTACGTCATCACGGCGACGGCTGGCTCGTTCTCTCATTCGTAGCCATCTACAGCGAATGAAGCAACTTTACTCGAGACTGTAGTTAGCGCGCGAGGCCAAGTGACGACGGTCGCACCTCTGCGCACGCGCAATTGGAGAGCGCTCGGAGGGGTTACTATTTACGTTGCGCTCCTTACTACGCATGCGTCCACGGATTCTCCTCGGGCCTACTGCTGATGCCCAGAGAGAGGTCAGGGGTCACGGCAGTGGCAGGAGTAAAGACAGCAGCAGGGCTAGGAGGAGGAAGAGGCGGTGACTTCTGCTCAGATCCATGATGGCGGCGACTGAGGTAGAAGCGGCCTCCTGAGCTTTGGTAAAGAACTTCCGACCATGCACAGCTTGGCGACTGCCGCGGTAAGGCCAGGCCGGGCCTGAGGCCGTTTGCCAATTCCCGACCGGGGGCGGGGGGGACGAGGAACCTGGTTGAGGCGCATGGAAGGCTCTCTCTCAGCTCATTGGTCGACGAGATTAGAGGGGGGGTCAGAGAACGGAGCGGCGCTCTTTTCCCGCCAAACTGCCCTCCTTAAAAAGCGCTCGTCCTTTAACGCGCCCACCTTCCCTCCCCCGATCCCGAGGCGGGTTCTGTCGTATGTCCTGCGGGGGAAGTAACTGGGGTGCGCGCGCGCACAGGCGTCTTATATCGAATATGTGCGCTTGTGTGGAACTGGAGACGCTTGTGTACCTTTCGCATATGTTAATATAGGTCCGTAATCCCCAGCTGCTTAATGCTGATACGTAAAAACTTGGCTCGGGAGATTGGTGGTTTCCATAAAAGCTTGCGAATTGATGTCTGATGTTTATCCGTGTCTTCAGTTTGCATATGCAGATTTATGGAGACAAACTTGGATCGAGCCTTTTGATCATTTGATCACTGTCATTCAAGTGCCTCCCGCCAAGGCATTTATCAGCCTTCTAGGATGTCAAGCCTGAATTAATGTATTGTTTATATAGCAGGGATTGCTTTTTCTTAAACTCTTTTTTGTATGCTTGTTCCTAAACGTGTTTACATGAGAGTAAGTCACACTGAATTGAATGAGTGTTACTTTTTGGAACGTTTAAAATTGCAGCTGTAATTTGTTTGACAGCATGAAACTTCCATGCCAGTACTTGTTAACAAATTAAGTAAACAGCAGTTTGGGCCAGAAGCACAATTTATAACCAGGGATGAAAATGGAAGTATAAATAATTTAGATACAAAAAGTAATAGTAACAGAAAAGATGGCCTGGGGTACAAGCATTTTCACAAGGGTCACTGTAGAAGATACCACTTCCCCAGTAAGAATCCAATTCTCCTCTACTTCAGCTTAACAGAGCTTGAATCTTTCATTTACTGTTCAAGTCTGAAATCAACCAAGCATGTGAATGAACCACTGTCCTCCAAACTATTCTGCAGGCCACAAATGCTCATGATTCTAAAGTTTGTGGGTGGGCTAATAAAAGCCAAGCGGGAATAGGACATTCATGGATTAACAGGAAACCATGTATTACTTCAGTATTGAGGGTCCTTTGATGAAGGTGGATCGTCTGAAATCTACTAGTATGCTTGAATGGTGAAGTTCATCAGCAAAGCTATATGGTTAAAGAACAGGGTACAACAGTAAAAAAAGTTTTCCACATGCAGACCATCTTGATTTATTCATTGATTGATTTATTAGATTTATATCTCAATTTTTCCTTACATTTCCTTACAACAAACTCAAAGTGGCTTACATATTTCTCCAGATGCTCTCAATCTTATCACCACAACAACCTGTGAGGTAGGCTGAGCTGAGATTCTGTGACTGACCCAAAATCACCCAGTTGACTCCATAGCTGAACAGGGACTAGAACCCACATCACCTGAGAGCCTAGTCTGATGCTAACCAGCCTTCCCCAACCTTTTGTCTTCCAAACATGTTTTGACTGCAACACTCAACATTCCCAGTCAATGGCCCTGCTAGATGGGAATTCTGGGAGTTGCAGTGCAAATGGTTCTGAAGGCTACCAGGTTGGGGAAGGCTTCTCTTAACTGTTGCACCACACTGGCTTGCAAACTTAGGTGGCTCTTACCAAAACTTGAAGATAAATCCAGAAGTAGCTCAACCCTAAAGGCTGTCCAACCCTGGCTTAGATATAAAAATGAGAGTGAGTGGTGCTTTCCAGTGGTAAATATCTAGATATATGTTTACAAAATAGCAACTTACAGGAAGCTACATTTGTAGGGTTGTAGGCAGGACTAGGGATGCCTACTAGCAAAGAAAATGATCTCTCTCTATATGCAGAGGAACCAGACACCATATTCTCTGCTTTGTCTATGTAAGTTGAACTAAGAACTAAAACCACATAATATGAAATAGCAGAAAGGTTTTTTAGTGGTCTACAATCTCTGTCAGGCAGGGTGCCTTCTAACTGAAAGTAGCTGGAAAGGGATTTTCCTGTTCTGAAATGTTTGCTATTCCACGTATGATAAATAAAAAAGGTATGCTTCCATATAATCCTTACACAAAATGGACATTGAAATGGGGTTGAGGGGAAAAATCCAATGTGTTTTCTCTTTGTCCATGTGCTTTCTCCCAGGATGTTTGAGGCTGAGCATTGATAAATAGGCTTTGGATTTATATTGTGATTTCATTTGCCGAAAGCCACTTTGTGAGAGGTTGGTCCTAAAATGCAACCTAAAAGTATATTTAATAATACCAGTATTCCAAAATTAGTAATACTGCCTGCTAGGTAGACTGTTGTAAACATTTGTAACCTAGGTTATCCTCTCTGATTGGTAGACCAGTCCAAAGTGGATTTGGGAAGAACAAAATGGAGGTTAATCTGCCATATCCCAAACGATGCCTGCTTATAGCAGTAAGCATAGAAGCTGAAAGGGCAAGTTTCTTGGGTGTTTTAGCTTGGCAAAAGTTTCACTTTTGGAAACCTACTCCTAAAATAGAGAAATTTGCTACGGCAACTCCAATCTGAAGGCCTCTTGACGGAAAGGAGAATGCAAAGGCACCCCACAGCAATCCATTTTGGGACATTACTAGTGGTAGATCTATATATGTCTAGCTTTCTGTGATTAAAATCAGGGCCTCAGGGCAGGTATGCTCCCACTCCAGCCAACACATCTGAAGCTCAGGACTGAATGGCTTCAGTTTAAAAAATGGATGAAACTGATGATACAAAGAACATGGGGCTGCTTCCAAAAACTCCAGCCTTATGTCAAGTTCTACCTAGTCTATGGTGAAGCAAAAGCATGGTATAACCATGTCATATATTTCATTTTTCCTGCTTATTAACAGCTGTAGCAAGGGAACAAGAAAACACAGAACATTATATATTGCCCTGATTTCATACTGCAAAGGGGGTTAAGGAGAATGTTGCACAGACTTTCTGGCTTTGGTCACAATCCAATTTTATCATGTCTAGTTCTGTTTTTATAGTGTATTTCAATATAACAATATGTGCAAGTACCACTTATTAGGAATACTACTATATTTCTTCTTTGTGTTATACAGTAGACTCTTGACTATCCAGCTTGTGACTATCTGGCCTCCGTACTATCCGGCCTAGTTAAAAAATAACTATCAATGAACAGTAAAATAAGTTTAAATAATTTTTGTAAGAATTAATCCTATGTTTTACATTAATGTTTTGTTTGTTTTAAAAGTGTATGTATTCATACTGTACAGTGTACGTGATTTTATATTTCCTGCAATTAAGTTACACATTATAAAATTTATCTTAAAATGTGTACAATATTTTTATCCTTGGACTTCCTTTTTCTGTAATATTTTGAAATGTACAGTACATAACAAACATTTATAAAGTACTGGCCTGTACTAAGAAGTCAGAAAATATGAATAAGAGCGGGTTTTGGTATAAAAAGGATGTTTTTAATGGTATGGGTGGGGTAGGAAGTGAGCATTTATAGAACTCCGGCCTATCCAGCAGAACTCTGCCCTTCCACCACATCAGGCCGGATAGTTGGGAGTCTACTGTACTTAGAAAAACTTTAAACGAACCTGCTAAGATTGTGAATAACTGATTATCCAAACTTATTCTGGTATGCATAATGTATGCATTCATTTTTAAGTTTGTACTTGGAAGTTCTTGAACTGTGGATATTTAATACATACGGTAAGTACTGATATAGCACAGCCTTTGCCCTGAAAAAGTGATTTAAATAAACTGCCCATTTACTCAGAAAATTATGAAAAGAAAATAGTAATTTTCATAGGCAGGTATCTTTTTGTATAATGAAACCAAGTGAATCAGTAGATGACAGTTTGCACCTACAAACGTCTAACTTACAAAGGCAGTGCTTTGAATAAAAATAGCAATTACTCTGGAAAAAAGCTTCCACAGTTTTTTTTAAACAATGTAAAGGTTTTAAATAAATAAAAACATGCAATTTCTAAATACAATTGGGAAATAGGAGTCATAGCTTCTGCTAATTCCTTTATCTTGCATTAGTCTACTGTCTACTGTTTTTCAGTTGTTCATGCTCTAGTAAAGTTCATCTTCAGGCACTTTTTTGTTTGTTTATTATCATAGTTGACCTTAAGATGTTTTCAGTCTTGCTTCTCTGTCCCTTTTCTCTACCCTCAAGTTTGTTGAACCTGTTTTGTTTTGAGTGGGAGCCAACTAATGAACTCTGTGTGTGTGTGTGTGTGTGTGTGTGTGTGTGTGTGTGTGTGAGAGAGAGAGAGAGAGAGAGAGAGAGAGAGAGAGAGAGAGAGAGAGAGAACAGCAGATCCAAGCAACTCTAAAACAGAGCCCCAAAATAAGAGAGTGTCAGCTAGCTAGCAATCCAGCACTCAGAATTTCTTTCACTGCAAAAGCTCTGAGCTCTGGCCTACCACTGAATGTAGTGATTGAAGTTTTTTTTTTTTCAGTAGTCCTTTTTCAATTTTCTTGAAGCAACTTTTCGCAGCCCTCCGGATGTTTTGGACTAAAACTTCCCTCCTCCCCTACCATTGGTCATTCTACCTGGGGCTCTGTTCTACAATGTAAAACTGGTTTGTAATCTGCCTCAGCTTCACTCATTTTTTTAAATTTTGGAATAATGGAAAGGCTGCTCCTGCCATCTCCCCATCATTAACCAATTAATCTTGTGGAGAAGCAAAAGTTGGCTCTCACCTAACAGCCACAGGCTATCCTATCAGGTGATGATGCACAAATTGGCTACCCAAGCAGGATACAAGAAGTATAAATACTGAGCCTATACAGATAGGCAATCTTTGGGTCCAGGCACAGGTTGGATCGATGCCACTGAAGAGTAAATTCAAATGGCAATATATCTTTTTTACCCCACATTAGCTGCAGCAGTGTGGTAGGTAGGGATATTTGTCTGTACATGGCCACTAAAGCTATGCAATCTAACTTCTAATTTGTTATTTAATTTAGGCCCTGTCGGAAGCTTCATTTTTGTCTGCTATTATATATTTCCTCTTCAATGCTGCCATTGTGTCCAAATGAAGACAATACTGGGTCCAGAACAAGCATATATATTTACTCAGGCTAAATATTCTTGATTGTCCTTAATTGTTTTTGCGTGTACTTTAAAAATGTTTTGTATTGTATTTTGAAGGTTTTTATCTTTTGTAACCATCCAGAGAGCTTAGGCTATAGAACAGTGTAGAAATGTAAAAATAAAAATACTATCTAGAAACAATCCCCATTAAAATGAGACTTCATGCCATCTATTTTTACTTGAAAGTGTCTATTACTTGCTCTTGAAGTTTTATGTGAACAACTATTGGTTTATCTCTGACCGGCAAACTTTATTCAATTTCCTTTCTCATTTTAAAGCCTGTGCCAACGGCACTGGCTCAGGTTGATCGAGAGAAGATTTATCAGTGGATCAATGAACTTTCTAGCCCTGAGACTCGTGAGAACGCACTGCTGGAATTAAGTAAAAAGCGAGAGTCTGTCCCTGATCTTGCCCCAATGCTTTGGCACTCCTTCGGCACAATTGCAGCTCTCTTACAGGTAGGTAGAATGTCTCTTCTGCCTAAAATAACATGCTAAGCTATCTGATGAACAATTTATTTGGCATCTTGCTGTATATCTAAATTATTTTCAGTTCAATCCTATAGTTATATGTTCAAAATTTAATTTTAATTTAATTTAATTGGACTTAACTCCTGGGCAAGTATGTATAGGTTTACAGTTTTAGGAGCTTGCTGTTTTTTCTCCTAGCCCTTATGACGGCAAAAGAAGAAGGGGACGGCAGAGAATGAGGTGGCTAGATGGAGTCACTGAAGCAGTCGGTGTGAGCTTCAGTTGACTCTGGGGGATGGTGGAGGACAAGAAGGCCTGGAGGAGTGTTGTCCATGGGGTTGCAGTGGGCCGGACGTGACTTCACAACTAGCAAGCAAGCAATTAGTGGGAGTGTTTGACAGTTCTTGGACATTGGACTAATGAAGTGGGGAAGCATTTTCACCTAAATATTTTCTATTTTCTATTTTCCATAGGAGATTGTAAATATCTACCCATCTATAAATCCACCAACTTTGACAGCTCATCAGTCCAACAGAGTCTGCAATGCTCTAGCACTTCTACAGTGTGTTGCGTCACATCCAGAAACCAGGTTTTTATGCTCTGTATATTGATTCTCTTGGGGGGGGGGAACTTACAATAAAACCCTTGTATCTACTGTTTCAGTTACCACGATTACATTTAACTGTGGTTGACCATGTTCCAAAAAAGACGCCCTGCACTGGAGTGTGGCCTGTTCTGGGGGAGCTTCTCCTGCATTGCATTGCAAGCCTCATGTGTGGCCTCATGCCTGGTCCTGAGTTCAGACTCCCCCATGCTTGCCAGCAGGGCAGGCACACTATTCTGGGCCAGCTGCAGTGGTGGGCAGGAAGGAGAGTGTTCCCCATGCAGTTGTCTGTTCCCGCTCACCCAACCCTCCCACACCCATCCACAGTGCAGTAGGCCGCAAAATTCCAAGAGTGTTCACCACTGTCCCGGGTTTCAGGCATCCACTGGGGAGCAACTTGGAACTGATCCCCTGCAAATATGGGAGTCCCTTTGTATTTTGTTAGGTTTATGGCTGGACAGGGGAAAAGTTGCCATCAAGCATCTTGCCTGCAGTTAGTTGCATGTTGTTTGCACTACAATTAACAGTTAAAAAAAGCAACCCAGATCAGGACTGCATGTTTAGCTGCCCCCATCTGGAAAGCTGATCCAATCCATATGCATATGTGCCACTTGTGCTGAAAATATGTCTAAGTTCCTCTTATAAAAGGCGCTAACCACAGAGCAAATAACTGCTCATCTAGAAAGCAAGTAATTACCAGAGTGTCAGGTTGGGACTCAAGAGATCTGGGTTGTCCATGAAATTCATTGGTGCTTTTGGGCCAGTTATCGAATTAGTGCCTGACATAATTCACAGGTTTGTTGTGGGGAGAAAAATGGAGAGGAGGCAGAAGCTCTTGTAAGCTGCCTTAGGATCCTTGCAAAAGGTAGAGAGGCTGGGATGTATTGTAGCAATAATAATGAAAATAAAAACTAGCTCCACGCAAGCAGTGGAGAGTCTGGGTTCTTAATCAGCAAGTGCTTGTCCTACATGGCAAGCCATGCTAGAAAGTTGGGCAAACTTTAATGTGGAATACTGTTGCATTGTTTTTAAAGATAAAACTTACATTGGGTATGTTTTCAAGAGAAATCTAGATGGTGACTAATTTGTACAGATAGGATGTATTGTAGGCTACCTTAGTAAATAATAGTTATCTTGTTAATTAAGGTATCAGTAGGAAAGCTAGTTATATAGATACATTTTCTCCTAAAATCGTTGTTCCTGGAGGTAAGATCTCAGTGCCAATGTAGATTGCTGGAAAGGTGAGAGAACAAAACTGAGTTTCTTAGCCACCACAAAATAATTCTTTGTCCAGCACAGCTGAGTATAATGTGAGTTGTAGCCTGGTGCTCTTGAGCATGTGTGGAGAAACTTCTTTAGCCAAGAGCAGCACTCCCTCCAGAGAGTTGCATGTTGGTGGTGGATGAAGCCGAGACAAAAAGTGGGTGGGGCATCCCTTTGGCTAACTGCTTTCTCTCTATCTCTTCCCCACATCCATTTTCAGTGTCCCCCATTCCTGCACGTAAGATCTGCCCTGCAGCACCATAATGCAATGATTAGGCTAGAAAAAGCCTCTTGTTAGAGTTCGTTGGGAGTCTTATTCAAGCCTAGCTGCTGCATGAAGGGATGTACAAAGAGATGCACAAAGATTGTATTCCTATTGTGGCATTTAAGCTTGAGAGAAAACCTTAAAGCTTAATTATCACATCTGGTTGAGAAATGGAAGCCACAGGCTGGAACAGAAGTCTTCACACATCAGCAGTTTTGTACCCATGCTGTATTGCTTGGTAGTTGGCTTACGTGATAAAACAATGGTATCACTGATGCAAGTTATATAACATATTGACCTGGTTCACACAACATGACCAGGTCATTGTGGGTTATTTAACTAGTGGCATGTGCTGTTTTCAATACTGAATGTCCAGTCAGAGCAATTGGGCTGTGCGGTGTCATGCAAACTTGGACATCATGGGTTATTTGAGGGTTAAGTAACTCTCATATAATCTCATATGATTACCAGTCATAGTTTACAGCATTTGCCATTTAAACAAAAAGACATCTCTGCTCCACTGAGCATACAGTTGAAAGTTTGACCAGAATGGAAGAGTGGTTGACAAAACAGCCTGTACAGGTGAGAGTAATTGAAGAGACAAATGGACAAGGGGTTGTAATTGTGCGCACATGTAATGATATATGATCTTGTTCATTTTGGTTGGATTGAGG
The DNA here is from genome assembly GCF_004798865.1 of Varanus komodoensis. NCBI lineage: Eukaryota > Metazoa > Chordata > Lepidosauria > Squamata > Varanidae > Varanus > Varanus komodoensis. The sequence goes on along the minus strand of NW_025335798.1, from coordinate 3,427,124 downwards.
CTTGAAGGATTAAGACAAAGCGATTGATTGATTGATTGATTGATTATGGCTTTTCTATACTGCCAATTATTCAAAAGTATCTCAAGATGGTTTGCAGGGATGAAAACCTCAGATATTTAAAAACTTCAAAGCAATTAAAAATTCTGCAGTGCCAGTGCTTTATATTAAAGTACAACTTAAAAACACTATCTAACAGTTAGTTAGCCTGGCACCAGAATGAATAAAGTATTGATACCAGGCACACTTATCTGGGAAGCAGATTCCATTGCTGGAGTGCTATGGCAGAAAAGGCCCTTCTTGTAATGGCCCTCCTTACATCTTTCAAGGAGACTCTCAGAAAAGGACCTCTGCAAGTGATCTTAAGGTCCAGGCAGGCTCATATGAAAAGAGGTTGTCTTTTTGATACCCAGGCATAGATTATGGGTGGATTCTCACATAATACCAACTCACTGTGGCAAGTTGCCACAATTGGTTCTGCAAAATACTCACTATGAGCCTGGCAGATAGGCAGGCTCATTGTGGACAGTTTGCTTCCCCTTGCGGGTGATCTTACACACCATTCCTTACAAGTTCCTCATCTTTTCTCTCCTCCTTACCATTTAGTCCACATCTGAGAACTTTTGGCTTTTGTCTCAAGCCTCTAGAGCCTTATAAAAGGCTAAAAGTACATTCCTCCTCCCCACAATCTTTTCAGGAGAAATCATGCTTGACGGTCATCTGTCAAATGCTAGAGCCCTTTATAAGAATGGGTGGAGCTGTTTATGTGAGTAAGGGTAATGATCGTTGCTTGCTTTTGTCATGTAAGTGATTCAGAATGTGGTCTGTGAAGACTTGGTTAGAATTAACATAAATGCAACAAGTTGAAGTTCCAGACAAGGAATATGTCAGTCAGTATGAATTTCTGTCTTCTTTCCCAGTTATTGGGCATTTTTTCCTTTGCTACCCAGGGCTTGATACTTACGTTATTTCTCCTGCATTGATCTGAGTGTATCAGAGATATTTGCTGCCTCAATGTATTGAGTGTTAATGTAATGACTTAGGGCCTTGTTTCCTGAAGGAGTGTCTCCTTCTATATGTGCCTGTCTGCCCTCCCTGAAGGAGATTAGGAGGGTGACTACCTGGAGAAGGGGTTTCTCTGCGGTGGCACCCCAATTGTGGAATTTGCTCCCCAGAGAGCTTCGCCTGGCACCATCACTTTATTGTTTTCGGTGCCAGGCCAAAACCTCCTTATTTTCCCAATGTCTCAAGACCTGACTGTTTTAATTGGAGTTTTAGTATTAGCTAAATTTTAGGACACTGTGTTTTAATTTTTTTTCTTACATTTTGTATTGTTAAACCATCTTGAGACTTTGGTAATGGGACAGTCTACAAAAGTTTTAAATAAATAAAGTCCACATACACATTTAACAGCACTAAGATTACATTAGAAGATTATGTCTTTTCACAGTTTGCTCATTTGCCAATGTTTCTTTTTTCGCATTGTCTAGGTCAGCCTTCCTCGCGGCTCACATCCCTCTCTTCTTATATCCCTTCTTGCACACTGTCAGCAAGACTCGTCCCTTTGAGTATCTACGACTCACAAGTCTTGGAGTAATTGGTAAGCATCTATTCTAATGGTGGGGATGATAAGGTCTCACTTTTGAGAAATGGTGGATGGTTTGACTTTACCAGTTAAAGGGTCATTAAAAAGAACACTGTCCTGATCTGATATGAGCTCTGCAACTTGTGTGTTGTGAAAGAATTTTAACATTAAGTAACTATCAGTGCTAGAAAGAACTTGCTTCTGAGAATGATGTATGATGGAAGTAAAATATTAGACATGAACATAGCATCAAGATTGAATGAAGGGTCAGTCACAAGTTTCTGATGCCATTCCTAAGCTTCCTGATTCTTTCTTCCAGTTTGCCTCTTTATTTTTTAATTAATAAGAACAAAATGGAAGTGTTAAGATTTGAGGATCCTGGCATGCTGAAGAAGCTGCAGTTGAGAATTATTCTGTGGACCTTAAAAGTCCAGTATGCAACTTAAAAGTGCTTATAGTGGCCATGGGCCATATGTGACATAATTTATTTTTTAAACTCTGTGTAATATGTGCCTGGCACGTTCTGTAAAGCTTAAGGGTCTTACATCTGTAATGTCAAGGACCAATTATTATAATATACTTTCTGCTGGATTAGCCTTGATAACTGGTGTGCCACGCCACTGATAGCCTTTTCTATTGATAGGAAGTAGGAAATGCACAGCCACTGCAAAAGCAGCTGCATTGGTTCCTAGGTAGCTTCTAGGCCAAGTTCATTGACCTAAGTCATAGAAGACTTTACAGAACCCTTATGCCTTAGGGCAGTGACAGCTAACCTTTTAGAGACCGAGTGCCCAAACTGCAACCCAAAACTCACTTATTTATCGCAAAGTGCCAACACTGCAATAAAACCTGAATACTGAGGTTTTAGTTTAGAAAATTTACATCTTTTGCCTTAAAAGAAAAACACAATAACAGAGCTTTCAATGATACAAACAGCTTTTTATTGAAAGGTAAAAGTTTGTATTTGGTGTGCTTTTGCACAATTAATGTGAACTTTGCTGTTGTATGTATGCTGATAATTTGTCAAACCTTGGCTCATACTTCATTAGTTTGAGAGCAACACATGCAGGTCATCTGTTAGTCTGTTTCTTGTATCATAGAAACAGAGCAAGTCAGAAGGGTCCTCCTGGGCCATCTAGTCTGACCCCCGGCTCCGCTCACAACATGCCCACCATCAGATTTGATATAATTTGTTAATAAAAATGAATGTATTAAAACTCACAGCCAGTCCAAGCAAATACATATATCCTTGGCAGCGCACTGACCAGCCATGCGAAAGCTTGGACAAGGCACAGCTAATGAGTCGCAGCTCGTGACATCATCACTTGGTGCTGCTACTCCTTTCCAAGCATGCGCATGGCACCTATGTGCACTGTTATCTGATGATCGGTTACTGGGGTGATCAGCTGGGGCGACTTGGCTTGCATGTCAACAGAGAGGGCTCTGCATGCCCACTGCAGCATGCGTGCCATAGGTTCACCACCACTGCCTTAGGGAATTCTGGTCTTTTTATGGTGTTTCCTGTCCTTTGAGAAATCAGCTTTAAAAGCAAATCTGTAATGGGCCATAGCAGGTTCTTTCCAAAGACAGTTGAAGACAATGCTGAATCTGAAGCATCTCTGTACAGTAATGGGTAAACTAATGCACTAAAAATGCTGAGTATCTTACATTCTGTAGCTTGGAATATACAAGCTTCAGATAGTTCATTGGCAAAGAGATGAAACCAGGCAGAGGAGGAACGGGTGAAAATGTTACTGTTTCTATCCCTTTGTATTTAAATTTCTGGATCCTTCTGTATCTAGTCAGTTTCCATTCCATTCCAATCCAATCCTTCTCTACATAAAGGTTGACTCACTAAATAAAAATTGAACAGGAAGGTTGCCATTAGTTTATGTTAAATGACCAGAATGCCATCTGGTCATTTATTTATGCATGAACAAATATTTGTGCATAACTAGACTGTTCTGTTGGCTTTTTTTTTATGAAGTTTTAGTTTACTGGTTTTCTGTTAGGTCTGCTTGATTTTTCTACTTCTTTTTGGTCTTTGTCAAGTTATAAGAAGCTATTCTTTATTGGTTTTGCTTGTGTTTTTAAAGGGGCGCTAGTGAAGACAGATGAGCAAGAAGTAATCAACTTCTTACTGACGACAGAAATTATCCCTTTATGCTTACGCATCATGGAGTCGGGCAGTGAACTTTCCAAAACGGTATTGCTTTTAGTCTAATGAATTGATTCTAGCTTCTTGGCTGCTTTCTCTTTCTTTCCAGTGCATCATGTTCCTGTGTGCAGCAGACCTGTTCTCCATCCACACTTAGTTGGCTTTTTCTCTCTGGGGAGTGATTGCAGATGCACCTGCTTCAGATTGTCATGATTCAGCACCTCCTTTCAAGCCACTGCTTTGCGAGTAAAATGAAATAATGAATCTCTATTTCCTTTTTGTACTGTTTCTCATTCAGGATGCTTTTTATGTTCACTTTGCCTGAACATCTGAGTGGTATAGCACACTTCAAACAAATTATCCCCTCAACACAAATTCAAAAAGGACCAATTATTACTTGGCAGAGACCTATTATAAGTTATGTGAAAAGCCTGCAGATCCTGGGCCATATCTTGGTCAGTTTAGGCAACATATATCTTACATATTTGTTACTTTTTATTTTGTCTATTAATTTTGGCTAGCAAATGTTCTGCCACCATTTGTTGACATAGTTGACACTAGTTTCCACCTATCAGCTGGACCCATTAAGCTTTATTTACTGCCTATCTGTGCAGCCAGGACAAATACTTTATTTGAATTGATTTATTTTATTTCTATACTGCCCAGTAGCTAAAGCTCTTTAGGTGGTTCATAACAATTAATATACAAAAAGGTATAGTATCCCTTGTTCCTCTTGTCCCTGTGTTCTGTAAGGGTTTGTGGCAGCCAAATTTGTGTCTTATCAGTGTAAGTCAGGGATGCAAAAGCATTTCTTTGGGAAGGGCTGATGTGCCCCTATTGCTTTCAAGGGGTGAAGGCAGGGCAGATTGGCCATAAGTTTTGACAATGTGAGCAGGAGGTAGAGTTCCATCCCAGGATAATACAGTGATGCAGCTCAGACATTTAACCATTATGTCTTCTGCCTTGCAGGTTGCTACTTTTATTCTACAAAAAATACTGTTGGATGATACGGGACTGGCTTACATCTGTCAGACTTATGAACGATTTTCTCATGTTGCAATGATATTGGTAAGGCTTTTCTGTTTGCAAATGACTTGATAGCTCAATACAGCTCTAGGGTCTGTAGAGCAAGATGCAGTGAATGAAAATTGGATCACTTGTAGTGGAACATCTAATGCAGAGATCATTAGAGAAGTGTAAACATTCAAGAAATTTAGAAGCGTGTCAAATAATAGTGCACACATACTAGTCATGTTTTCTTCTGAGGCTTTGTTGCAGCAATTCCCATTGCCCACAACACAAACCATTGTTTGGTTTAAAATTGCTAGCCGTTTCAGTTGTTAGATCTGCAGTTCTCAAAACTTCAAAGAAGCTCCAGCTGTTACATGGGTCTTGGTAATACAAGCATATCAGGATTGCTAGCTGCAGTTTTTCATTAATAGATTTGCATTTTTTCAGAGCCCAGTTGAATAATACCATTTTTCTCTGTGCCCGTAAATGCTATTTCATAAAGCCTTTTGCGAGAGGTTGGGGAGATGGTAATAATTGCATTTACTGACTTTGTTTTTAGTACTGCAGTTGTGGACAGTTCAGGTAGCCATAGTTTGTTTGCTTTTTTTTAAAGAATCGTGCTGAATAATTAAGTATTGGGTTTGGCATAATAACCTGTGGTGTAGAGCTTCTTGCTGAATCAAAATAATAATAATCCCTTTGTGTCTTGAAACCCTTGGGGAGATAAGGCAATGTTCTTGGCCCTTGTTTACATAAAAGAGGGCTCTTGTCCTGTGAGAGTAATAGATACTACTCTTCCCCAGTTTTGAGGTCACTTTTTCTGTTTCCTATATTAGATTAGAACACTGTGGCTAGAGCAAAAACCTGAGAAGTCAGGCTTGTGTCTCTGCTTTTGGTCTTGCCAGCAATCCATTAATTTTTGGAGAGCAGGGAAGCAAATCATAGTCTTATCACTACTATGTATAGGAAGCTGCATGTCTTTTGAAATTACTCTACGAATATAGTACAATAGGTGTACATGGCACTTTGTGGAATAAAATAAGGGTAGATTGCTGTTCCAAGAGGATTATAGTCTAAACTGGAAAGGAGATGACAGATGCTGGTAGCAAGGCTAATGAAGGATGAAATATAGTTACATGTGCTTAGCCCTCAGTGCCTCTCCCTGTTCCAATTTCTGTTTGTGTTTTTGACTTAGGGTAAAATGGTCCTGCAGCTTTCCAAGGAGCCTTCTGCCAGGTTGCTGAAACATGTGGTCCGTTGTTACCTTCGCCTTTCTGATAATCCAAGGTAGGCATCTTAGAAGTTTCTTGGAGTGCCTTGGTGAGGATGTTTTGGTGATACTCTGTGGAACTAGAAATAGCAGTGCCAGATTGAGGATCTGCTTCTACATCTCCAGAGGCAAAGAACAAACAGAATATGGTGGTGTGGTTACAGAAAGTGTGGTGGTCTTCTGATATTTGGTGCGTATGGCTCAACCTCTGACCTGTGTGGAGCCTTATGTATTCGGAGGGGGGCTTGCTCCCCTCTTGTCCATTTGAGTTTATTTGTTGGTCCCTCTCTTTCTTGTCTCCTGATGTAGGGCACGGGAAGCCCTCAGGCAGTGCCTTCCTGACCAGCTGAAAGACACCACCTTTGCCCAGGTTCTGAAAGACGACACAACCACCAAGCGTTGGCTGGCACAACTGGTCAAGAACCTGCAAGAAGGCCAAGTCACCGACCCCAGGGGCATCCCCCTTCCTCCACAGTGACAGCCAAGGAGGTGGCAGAACCCAGGAGGAAATAGCTCAGGTTTACAGAGAGCCAGGAACCAATGACCTCTTCCAGATCCTGTCAGGCATGTGTGGACAGCTCCTTGGACTGACTGTCAATGGTCACCTAGACTGCAGGCCCTTTCTATAGCAACTTTTCACCATGCCTCTGAGGATTATGACACCAGCAAACACAGTTGGGACAGAGAAGCCCTCTTTCAGGGCATGAGCTTTGTCGTGATGATCAGATGAGCACCAAGCTGGGCGGCGCTGCTGCAGCTAACAGCATCTCTCCCGCTCTGGTTCAGTGTGGCAGGCTTGGGAAGTATTCCTCAATTTCCTTGTTGTTCAGTGTTTACATGTAAGTTCAATAAAGGTTGGTATGGTCATTTGACCTTCTTAGGAGTACCTTTTGAGCTTTATCTGGCTCTTAAGCAGAGGGAGTCCATTTCCCTTTTCCTGACTGGGAATTTTGCTTTCGTAAGAGGAGCTTCATGATCTATTCTTTTTGATACGTTCAGCCTTTGTGGCTGGGCCCTTACAGTTTTAAATCTGGTGAGATTATTAGAAGGTGCGGGCAATAAGATAGCATAGCCTCACTTTCCTAAGGGATAGCTCCTGATATGTCAGAAGGCAGTGATTTCCCTTGGCCATGCAGTAGGACAGTCCCTGCCTCTGTGACTGTATTTGAACTCATGCTAAATGTTCCATAGATCGAACTCCACTAACTTCCTAGTCAGTAAGATCCAGAATGCCAGCAAGGCATTCCTTTAATATTCAGACTGTGCCAGCAAGGGAAGAGTTGTTGTATGGGTGCCATGGCTTAGAACCTGCAAGCCATGTGGCCTTCCACTTTGTTGCAGCCTGTGTGTCTGCTTAGTATAAGGTAAACCCTAGGAATGAGCAAAACAGACAGGGACCAAGAGCTATTTCAGGCAGCTGTGAATAGCTGCAGGTTTTTCAGCCTTGCGGGCTGGTGCTGGAAAGCATAATGGCTGCAAAATGCAAGGGCTCTCGTGCTCTTTATCTTCTTCCCCTGCTTCCAGGCTAAGTGCATCCAGTTCATTCATTTTGAACCTGCCCATGTTCATTGGTGTCTGCCACAGCTGAGGAGCCATTAAGCAGTCTGCAAAGGCAACCTATTCCCTGCTCTCTAAATGAAAGAGGCAAACAAAAAAGAAGTGGGGAAGCTGTTTGGGATGGGGGGAACACCCGGGCTGTTTGTCAGTTGCACAACAAGGCTGGGAGCAGGTGGCTTCTGGTCCCTTGCCATTTCCCTTGGCCTTGGCACCTGCTGCCCCTGCTTTGGGCTGGAACCTGTTTTTCCTTTCCCCCCTTTTTCTTTGTTGATGGCTGGACAGGCCACTCCAAGAGTGTCTTAACTCTTCTTTCTCTTTCTCTCTCTATGTGGACTGCTTTTACTCTTGCAGCGGCTCCCAGTTTTATAACAGCCTTGTTTTTCCATCCCTGCCTTGAGTGGACTTTACCAACTGCTTCTTGTTTTGTAACTTGAATAAAAAATAAGCCAAATGAATCTGGATCCTCTTTGACTTTAAAGTCTTGGAAGGTGGGTGGGGGTTGCAATAAACATTACATTCACAGAGAAGAATGTCTCCACAAATCATTTTAAGGGACAACATTCCACTTTTCTTTAGAAAATGTATGTGGGGGGGGGGGGTTAATTTGTTTGTTTGTTTGTTTATTCAAAGCTTTTATAGACTGTCCCGTTACTAGCATCTTGGGACAGTTTACAACAACGCTGCACCTTAGCAAGGTTTAATTTGGGAATCAGTTCAAGAGTAGTGCATATCTTTGCATCCATACTTCATATCATTCTTTTACTCAAGCAGCCATAGCCAATTACACTGCATAACACTGGAACACAATTCTCTGAAGAATGCAGGAGATGCTGAAGGGACCGAATTTATACACCAGATGTCAGATGCCTCCAGAAGTCTTGAGCTATTTCAGTTCTAAAGGTTTCCATTTCATTGTCCACTAATGTGTATGAATTTTGCATTTAAGGTACAAATGCACAAACCTTTTTCAGTCCAATACTATACTGTTGTTCTCTGCAGCATCCCTTTGGGATGAATTTGGGAAGTTTCTGTTCTAACTCAATTTTTGTACTTCCTAATTTGGTCATGTAAGACTAAGTGGTTCTATGTCCACTTAGAATCATAGAATAGTAGAGTTGGAAGAGGCCATGAAGGCCATTGGGTCCAACCCCCTGCTGTTATAAGCAACTAAGTTCAATTGAGTTCTTTTGGACTGACTTTTTAGCATATATGATTGGAAATAAGCTATAATGTGCTTGGCTTATTTTTTAGGTTGAGTGATTATTGGAAAGTGTACCTTTTCCATACACTGTGTATTTAATTGCTCCCTTCTGTGACGGAGTTTTTCTTCTACTTAGGTTAAGTAGAAAAACGCCTCCTTTCTATTTAGAAGTAGAAATAGATCTGTGCTATCAGAAGAGGTTAGGCACAATGTTCTGCTAATTGGTAGCAGATAATGCAGCTTGTATTAATTTCTACTATGATACATTAATTTGTTCTGCCTTAGGGAAGGGGCAGAAGATGTGCAATGTGTCCCAATACTGATAATTGGATGTTAATCCTGTAAACATAAAACCAATATAATTTCACACTGCACATGAAGTATCACAGATACACAGGGATATAGTACAGTTTCAGAAAGAGGCTAAAATATGCACTGGTTGATGGAAGGTGGATTAGAATCAACTGAGAAGCATAACAAGATTGTATCCTTGGGATACATTTTGGTGTTTATTGTTCCAGCTTAACAGGTCTTAGTATATTTAATGCCTGCTTGGGAATCAGCCTCATATTTGGAATGCAAGCTATCCTTAGATTTCTTGAACAGAGCAATATATAATGCAGACAAGTGTATTAAGAACAACTGTTTGCTTTTTGAAATACATGTACACCATCAGAAAAAGACTAGACTGATTAGGAGAGAATAGTGGTGGTGCTAACTAGCTGTATGTTCACACAGCAGCTTATGCTTGATGTTGGCTACAACACTGCTGTGTACATTTGGTTATGAAGGAAATGCCCCTGGTTGCATATGCTTGGACTAAAAATAAAAATTCTGCAGCTGTCTTCCATGCTCTTCTGCCAAGAAAAGCAGGTGTAACCTGCATAAATATGTGTTTAGTGCACTTGCTTATTTTTACATTTTTCATCTAGCCGTCTAGAGGGTCAAGGAGGTATGCAGAGCACTGAAATCCTTACCATGGAAAACCTGGTCAGCTACCCCTCTGGCTTCTGAGATGCCTCTAAGCAGTGGCCATGAAATTTTAAACCCATCTGTGCAGACTGGATGTTTCCTTTAAAAATTCTAACTCAAACCTGCATTTTCAAGATGCTGAGTACTGTGCTTAGTACCAGGTTATGACCTTCTGTGGCATGCATTGTGCAATACTAGGAGCGAGGCTGTAGGCACTGGGCCACATTTATTCCAGTTTGGAAGGGAAATTGCCTTTTGCCTGATGGTGGTGTACTTTTTGCATTTTGCCATAACATTCCCAAGGCTGTCAACAGCTTTGTGGAAGGGGAGGGGAAGTAGCATATTTCAAATTGTCTTTTTGCATTGAATATTTAGTGAATCTGCGGTCCTGACCTCACCTAGGTTTTGTTGTACTACTGAGAGTACTTGTCATCTCTTCTGGTAATGACCTAAAAGAATCTTGTCCTCAATTGGGCGCCCAAAATAGCAATGAAATGTAACAGTAAAGGATACTGCCAGAAGTTTAATCTTTCTCACAGCATTGGTTAACCAAATTCCCATCTGACACTATGCATCCCGAGTTTCCAGAGCTCAAGGAACAGCAAGCTGAATTTTCAGCTACATGTCTAAATTGAGAGTACAATCTCATCCCATTGAAGACATTGGCAGAAAGCCCATTTCAGTTATTCTGGTTTGCACCAATAGCAACTTGGAGAGCGCCAACTTTGTTCCAGACATGTACTTTGTCACAATTTTCATGCAGAAACTTCTACTCAAAATATTTTCTGACTTACTTTTCTGAAGTCAAAAATTGCTTTGTTGTAGATGCATGGACCATCTGTTCTTTTAGTCCTGATATCAGCCTAACCTGGTGTAGTTCAGATGTATTGGACTACAAGTTGAAGAGGGTTACCCCAGTGCATTATTCTTAATAATGAATACATTTGATTGCACAACTCTTACATTCCTTATTTTGTTTCTCCTCATAGTTTTGGAAGACAGGTCCCTGTTCTTATTGCACTGGTGAGTCTGGTCACCTTACCTGAAAAAGAACATCATTGAATTGAAAAAAAGTACAGGGAAGGGCAACAAAAATTATTAGGGAGCTGCTGCAGCATCCCTATTAGGAGCTGCTACAAGAACTGGGACTGTTCAGCTTAGAAGAAAGGCAAGTGAGGCTTTTAGCTGTGCCATATGATGAACATTAAACAGACCCAAAGAACTGGGCTTCGGAAACAGCACAGTAATTGACTAAGTATTCTTGCCTACCCATCCAGGTGAACAGGGGGCTACTCTGGCCCACAGGACACACGATGTAGATGGAATGGAGAATTTCCCTTACCTCTGAATGCTAGTTAATCACCACACAGTGGTCTAGCTTTGAAAAGCCCAGGAGTGGGGTGGAATGACTGATCTGGATTTATTGCCAGGATTTGGGTTGGACCAGATAGTATGAGCATCTTTGCTTAGTAGCTCCTGGCTACAGAATGGAAGTGGAAAGTGTCCCCCAGCCCAAGGCCAGGCCCTCCCCCACTTTAAAAGATCATGATTTTCATGGATGGAGAAGAAAACTCCTCAATGTTTGGACTATTGTATGCCAAAGAAGAAGATCATTTTCAGGTAAGGAAGATCTTCTGTTTGTTTTTCAAGTTTAGAAGGCAAGTTTCTAGTTCTTAAACTATTGTTGAAAACTGCATGGACAGTACCTGGTGAAATTCAAGAGGGCAGAGAATAGTTGAATAGATCTTCCATTGGTAAGGGGCTCAGTGTTTTAATTCTTTCCATCATCCATCCTTTGAACTTCCCCAAAGGCTCATAGAGGCCTTTTCTGAATCCTTTAAAGACTTGCTTGGCTACCAAAGAGCCTGAGGGGGATCCCCCACCCCCAGTGGTTCCTCAGTCTCTCTCTGTTGTCTTTTTAAACTGTTCCAAATTTTTAACATTATGGAAATCAACATAATTTATCCATGTAATAGAATTTGACTCTTCTTGATGCAGAATTTGTAAGAAGAATTTTGAAAGATATAGATAGATATTAAACCTATATCCTTCCTTTAACTCCTGTCCTCCGTATCAAGAAGAGAATGACTTGCAGCATCTTCTTACAGCTGCCTCCCTTAATAGCTCATGTTACCAAAAATACAGTGGACAAGAACAGCGTTTAATTTTTAGCATGGAAGATGCTGTGCCTTGAACCTGTTTAGAAAATGTTGTCCCCAGTCTGTAATGTACTCTGATGGTGCATGCTTGGAAGCACTCCAGTTATTCTTACAAAGGATCCCTGAATGGAAAATTGATTTTAGGGATGAGTCCTGACTCAGATCAAGCTCTGGGTAAAAGAGAGGGAAGGAAGAGTAAAGATCTTGCATGTGCAGTCTTCCACATTATTGTTGTCATGTACTGCTCCTGTTCCCCGGCATCAAGCTTTTCCCCGCTTGAGTTACTAACTCTCCTTTATAATTCATGCATGATATTCAGTCAGGTGGTACTTTTTAGTTGAAAAGCAGCTGCCATGGGTATTGTCCTGCCTCTTGGAAATCACCTATCCATAATACTGGGCTTGTCATAAGAATCCCGGAACTGTTCCTGGAAGATCATCTGAGTTTTCATGACCTGCTTGCTTTTCAGAGCACCTGTAGTAACAGCAACCCAACAATAACGTGTAAAAATATACATTGAGCATGAATCATTTTTAACTGTCCCCAATCTTTTGAGAAGACTTGCCTATGTTTCATCTGCTCAGTTCTGTGCTGCCCCTCCAGCACCAGGAATACCATGGAATTCCTTGTCAGATTTAATAATTTGGGATGAGGTCACACACCGATTTATCACTTGATAACCCATTGCTGAGCAATGACCTGCTTGCATTAAAGGAGACTCTTGCTAGAAAGACATTCCAAAATGCCAGGCTGCTGCAACTCACATCCTAGGGCTTTGTCCCTGTGGGGCAGATATGATTGCAAAAGGTATAGCTGAAATTTTGTACTTTATTCAGAAGGTATATTTCAGAGAAAGCAAATGCACATTTCTCCACAATTCTGATATCAGCGTATATTTTGTTTGAAATAGGCAGGTTAGGGTGGAGGCTACTTACTGCATGCTGGCTGGATGTCTGTGTTCCGAATCCAATCAATTACACAGTTCACTCTACCATATTCTCCTTTGGACAGGGAGTTTTAACATTTCCACAGTTTCCTTTTCCCTCATTCAGAACTCTTTCATTTGCAGGCACTTTGTAATCCAAATATAATCATTCTGATATTTTTTTTTCTATTCCGTTTCCCTCATTGCTTTTTCAAACTAAACCTTGTGTAACAACGGAGTTTTTCACTGGAGTATCACATTCAACTTCTGCCTTGTCAAGCCCTTATACAAGCCGTGTGCTGAACCTGATGGGGTTTAATGCATCTGTAAGGACTCTAAGGGAATCATAACATGTTCAGGGTTAGTGACCATCAACTTTTTCAACTCATGCCTGTGTGTGTGTGTGTGTGTGTGGAATCCTTAGCTTGGGTGAAAAAGAAGAGCTGTTTCTATGTTCAAAGGATCTCTTGCAATCGGAGACCCAGCTTTTTGTTTTTACTTGAATGTTAATACTCAGTGCATTAATACTAATGAAGTTGGACAGGATTGGGGAGAGATTGCCTTGCAATGCTGGCGCCACCGGTGGGAACACTGACCCAACCACAGTGTTCATACTGCTTCCAGCTCAGATTCCATTCTAGTGGTGGTGGGATAAGTGCACAGGGTAGAGTCGTAGAGCTGGGAAGAGGCTATGTAGGCTATCGAGTGCACCCCCTTACTCAATGCAAGAATTCAAATTCCTAACAGATGAGTATCCCTCTTCTTCATTGAAGCAAAGCTGCACCCCCCACCCCACCCAGGCAGTTGATCCCATTGATTGTTTTGTCTCTTAGAAAGTATTTCCTGATGCTTAACCTTCCCATAGTAAGCCTGTTCTTTCATGCCCTGAAGGATGATAGAGAACAGTTGTGTTGTCATACAGAAAAGGGCACTTTAGGTACTTGAAGAGAGTTATTAAAATCCCCTTTCATTCTTTTTCAAGGCTGAATGTACCAGGTTCCTTTCATAGTACTTGCTTTCTGATTCCCCTCCCCACACATACACACCCATCATCCTTGTTGCCTTTCTGCAGACAGTGGTAGAAAGCTAGAATATCTCTCCATTCAACCATGACACTGGAGGTCTTGGATGTAGGGTTTTTAAGGAATATTCTCATTAATTTGGTTATTTAGAATTGTTGTTGTTAGTCGCGAAGTCATGTCCGACCCATCGCAACCCCATCGCAACCTTCCTCCAGGTCTTCCTGTCCTCCACCATCCCCTGGAGTCCACCTAGGCTCACACCAACTGCTTCAGTGACTCCATCTAGCCACCACATCCTCTGCCGTCCCCTTCTCCTTTTGCCATCTATTGTTCCCAGCATTAGGCTCTTCTCCAGGGAGTCCTTCCTTCTCATTAGGTGGCTAAAGTATTTGAGTTTCATCTTCAGGATCTGGCCTTCTAAAGAGCAGGCATGGTTGATCTCCTCTAGGACTGACCGGTTTGATTGCCTTGTTGTCCAAGGGACTCCTCCAGCAACCACCCAATTGTGGTTATCAGGGACATTAAGATCTTTCTTGTATAGTTCTTCTGTGTAGTCTTGCCACCTCTTCTTAATCTCTTCTGCCTCTGTTAGGTCTCTGCCATTTTGGTCCTTTATCATGCCCATCTGTGCATGAAATGTTCCCTTCATATCTCCAATTTTCTTGAAGAGATCTCTAGTCCTCCCTATTCTATTGTTTCCTTCTATTTCTTTGCACCATTCGTTTAAGAAGGCATTCTTATCTCTTCTAGCTATTCTCTGGAATTCTGCATTCAATTGGGTGTATCTTTCCCTTTCCCCCTTGCCTTTTGCTTCCCTTCTTTCCTCAGCTATTTGTAAAGCTTCCTCAGACAGCCATTTTGCTTTCTTGCATTTCTTTTTCTTTGGGATGGTTTAGTTGCTATCTCTTGTACAATGTTGTGAACCTCCGTCCATAGTTCTTCAGGCACTCTGTCTATCAGATCTAATTCCTTAAATCTATTTGTCACCTCTACTGTATATTCATCAGGGATATGATTTAGGTCATACCTGAGTGGCCTAGTGCTTTTCCCTACTTTCTTCAATTTGAGCCTAAATTTTGCAACGAGAAGCTCATGATCGGAGGCACAGTCAGCTCCTGGTCTAGTTTTTACTGACTGTATAGAGCTTCTCCATCTTTGGCTGCAGAGCACATAGTCAATCTGATTTCTGTGTTGACCATCTGGTGATGTCCATGTGTAGAGTCGTCTCTTGGGTTGTTGGAAAAGAGTGTTTGCTATGACCATCATATTCTCTTGACAAAATTCTACCAGCCTGTGCCCTGCTTCATTTTGTACTCCAAGGCCAAACTTGCCTGTTATTCCAGTCATCTTTTGGCTTCCTATTTTAGCACTCCAATCCCCCATGATGATAAGGACATCATTTTGGGGTGTTAATTCTAGAAGGTGTTGTAGGCCTTCGTAGAACTGGTCAACTTCAGCCTCTTCAGCACCAGTGGTTGAGGCATAGACTTGGACTATTGTGATGTTGAATGGTTTGCCTTGGATTTGAACTGAGATCATTCTGTCATTTTGGAGATTGTATCCCAGTACTGCTTTTCCTACTCTTTTATTGACTATGAAGGCTACTCCATTTCTTCTGAGGGATTCTTGCCCGCAGTAGTACACCTGATGGTCATCTGAATTAAATTCACCCATTCCTGTCCATTTAGTTCGCTGATTCCTAAGATGTCGATGTTCAGTCTTGTCATCTCTTGTTTGACCACATCCAGCTTGCCTTGATTCATGGATCTTACATTCCAGGTTCCTATAGAGTATAGATCTTTGCAGCATCGGACTCTCCTTTCACCACCAGATACATCTGCAGCTGAGTGTCCTTTCAGCTTTGACCCAGTTGCTTCATTCTTTTTGATGCTACTTGTACTAGCCCTCTGCTCTTCCCCAGTAGCATATTGGACACCTTCCGACCTGAGGGGCTCATCTTCTGGCATCATATCTTTTGCCTTTTGGTACTGTCCATGGGATTTTCATGGCAAGGGTACTGGAGTGGGTTGCCATTTCCTTCTCCAGTGGATCACGTTTTGTCAGAGCTCTCTGCTATGACCTGTCCGTCTTGGGTGGCCCTGCACGGCATAGCTCATAGCTTCATTGAGCTATGCAAACCCCTTCACTTCGACAAGGCAGTGATCCATGAAGGAGTAGGGGTTGGTAAAAGGTAAATCTCCAGATGTTTTGGACTTCAAACTTCAGAAGTTTGTTTGTTTGTTTGTTTAAAACATTTTTATGCCGTCCTTCACTATTGTGTCTCAAGGCAGCTTACATTATTAAAAGCAAAATCATAAAGCAATCCAACAATACAATAAAATTATCAAACCCGAAACAATAAATCCAATCAAATCCAAATAAATAAATAAAAGTGACTGAACATGATAAACGTACTAATTTTTAAAACAGCAATTAAATAAAAAGGTTTTAACCTGGCACCGAAAAGAATATAGGCTCAGCACCAGGCAAACCTCACTGAGGAGCATATTCCATAATCTGGGAGTTAAGTCCAAACATCTGGAAATGTGGTTTCTGGCCACCACTGATTAAAGATTTTTTTAAAGATCTCATTGGGCTTTATGCAGCAGACACGCAACAGATTCTCTGCTTCATTTAGTTATAGGCATTATGACTTCGTAATACTTAAGCACAGCTTAAAATGTTATCGCTATCCTCTGTCATTTCACAAAAGCCTATTCCATAGTGTTCCTGATCTGTACAGTAGCTTTCACCAACCTGGTGCCCTCCAGATATGTTGAGCTACAGCTCCCAGCATCCACCCCCAGAGGCAGAGTTGTTGGGAGTTGTAGTTTAGCACATTCAGAGAGAACTGGCTTGGAAAAGGCTGCTTCAAGGTGCCACAGGAGCCTTTGTTTCTTGTTAAAACCAAAGCAAGTATATTTACACAATCCAAGTTCCACATTTATCTCTCCACATCAACCAGATGCCGCCTTTATCAGAGGAAATAAATGTTGGTCATTGCTCAACGACATGCATGCATTTTAACACATGTACATTTATATTTGCTCCTTACAGGGGCAAATGGATTGCTTATTCCCAATTGCTAACAATTGTGGTGGAAGGTAGGTTTCCTTCGGGATCGCTAGTTTTCTGCTTCTGTATTAAGTCAAGATAGATGCAGAGCTGATAGGAATTAACAAACTGGACGATATTCTTAATGGACAGGTGCATTTTACAAAGATCGACTGACTTGGTCAGTCATCGTGAGTAGGAGGACGTGCACAGGGTATCCATCTGCCTGGGAATCGGGGCAGTACCAAGAGAGTAAGACTGACCTCCCACCTTATGATTTGCTTGCAGGGCATAAGCCGATCTGTCTGAACAGCTTTTCATCTCCTCCAGCTCCCAGGGCAAGTCTGATCTGCTCTACCTTGTGACTGGGTGACAAATGAGCCCTTGGCTCTGTGCCTTTAAATGAGGCAGCAAAGCTCTGGGCAGGGCTGAGCTGCTGTAAGCTCATTTTATATTCCTTCGTGCAAGCTGAGTTTCTGCATCAGGAGCAGCCCCACACAGCAGCAACATGAGGTGGTAGGACAAAGCCTGGATAAGCCAGAGCAGGAGCTCCCGGTCACCCCCAGAGCATGGGGAGGTTTTGAAGCCACCCTGGGATCCTTCGGCCACCGGTAAGAGAACTGTGCTGCAAAGACTTGGTACAATTAGGGCAAAGTGCGACTTTTGCTGCAGTGCTCGGTGAGGGCAGAGAGAGGAGGGGAAAGAGATGCTTGGACACAAATCGGGAGAGAGAGCGCACTTCAGTTTCTAAACTGGCAGAGCTCAAGTTTCCATTACTGTCGCGCGTTCTGCCTTGGAAACCTCTAAGGCAGCTTCTAGATATGCAGGTTTCATTGCGGAGACTTGGTGAGAAGAGAAAAGAACTCTGCATGTGTTCAGAGGCGCGATGATTTTTCACGTTCTGTGCCTAAGGCAGCACCACAGAAAATAAGTGCTGGCAAACGTGTCTTGAGCGCAGGAAGCGATTGATGGGCATGAGCGTGTGTGGAGTTATCACTGTAGCCAGGAGCCTGCAGCTCATGGGATCCATGCACGCTCTGTGTTTAGTGTTGGATGTGGGGTAAGATGCTGCATGTCCGTGCTCAGGTGCTGCCGTTTGAGAATAACTTTGCTTGGATTTCTAAATGTTGAAATGCAACTTGGCAAAATCAAACTGAGGCTATCAGATAACTGTAGGCTGTTTACAAGAAAGGATCACTGGACACCAGAGACCCAGAGTCTAAGAAAGCAAGAAACTGAGGACTGTCGCAAGGGAACATAGCCAATTAAATTAATTTCTATTTGTTTTACTTGATGGCCGCAAGGAATAGAATAACAGTTCCTCTGAGAGAGTACTTGGCTTCCCTCCTTTTTTTCTTTTTTCTTTTTTTGGCTCATAGGGAAGTGTGTGTTTTACTGTGTGCAAATAGGCATGCATCTGATTGGGGTTCTAGTAAATCAGGAGATAAGCCAGAGTCCATCATTGGAACACTGTCTGTAAACCACAAGTATTTGGAGAATGATATTCCTGCAAGTTTTATAACCAACTGGTGCACTTCATAAGCAGAGCAGGAGAGTTTGTCAAAGTTGCAGTTTGTTTGGCTGGCTGCTTCCTGATAGATCTTCCTACTGACTTCTGTTGTATGTATGCTTTAAGAAATAAAAGCTAAAGCAGAAAATAAACACATTTAGGGAATGAGAAGTGTGCGAAATGGAAAAGAAATGACTGGATTTTCCTTGGACTATCAAGTTCAAGGAGAGAGGAAAAGAATCTCATTAAAAGTTCACATTTTCAACAAGTGGGGTAAGTGATCAGAATTTTAAAGAAAATAGACTAAATAAGACTACTGTCCTGTAGTCAAGGGACTAGAGAGAAACTGCTTATTGCTTTCAGTGTGCAAAGTATTCAGCCTAACCTCATCAGTGTTTGCTCTGAAGCCAAGCCTCCCTCATTCACTGACTATTAAGTAAGTCTGCATACTTCTTTATTAGTCCCAACTGCAAGACAGAGCACCCTTGTTCTCATTTTATACCCAAGAAAACTGAGTTTGCCTAAAGGCATACCAAACCTGAGTCACCAGTTAGGTTTACACAACATGACAAGCTAGAATGTGGGTCAACACTGAATAGTAGATTGTTACATTGTGTGAACCCAGCCATGCTAACAAACCATAGTTTAACTGTGTGCTTCCCATGAAGAAATCCCCTTTATTAGGACCAGTTAAAACATCACAAGACGCTAAAATCAAAGAGGCTCTCGCAGCACCCCAAAGGCCAGTATATTCCTTATCACAGAAGCTTTTGTGGCCCAGACTCCATTTCATTAGATGCACCAATACATTGTCATAAATTTTCTTAGCCTTTCAGGTAACAGCTCTTCTTCAGGAAGCATTAACAAAATAATGAACAAAGTTTCAAGTTTTTCAGCTCTCTCACTCCAGTGGGATGTTAAACAAAATGCAGTGTAGATGGATTAACCGTTCTTCCCCCCCATGCTGGTTCCCAAATGCAAAGCAACTTACTTTTTGGTATTATCCCTAAGCAGGAATACATGTTTGAAGATCCCTTTATAATCAAGTGACCAACTCCTTTCACAACCCATTGAGTCAATCTGGCAACATATTCCCCTTCCTTCCTTGTATGTGCTAAGGGAGGGAAGCATGCCTTCTGGACTGAGACTGAGACAGGAGGTTGTTTTATTCGGCCAAGCCAAGCCAAATTAAATCTGCATCTCAAGGTTCAATCCAGGATGAGCCCATTTCAGTTGGAAGGGCACACACTGAAACAGCACACACTTGAAGCAAACCTAATTCTGTATCTGAATGTGAATCCTGCTGTCAGCCAAATTTGTTTTGAGAATAAATCCTTAAGAAATACTCTTCCTCCGTCACCCACTCTTGTGGGATATTCTACCAAAAAAGAAAGAATCCAGCTGTTTAACAACAAGAGGCCTGATTACCCTCTCCAAGGTGGAAATGAAATCCAGGGAGATCATTTCCCTTTGCTTCTTTTGAGACTGAGATCTGTCCGGTTCTGATCATATGGATTGTCCTTGTGCCCGCTCCTTGCCATGGATTACTAGACAGTGACAGCTTTTGCTTATCAGAGATTCCTGGGTCTTATGGAAGGGAACAGCCATAGTGTTGATATAGGGAGTAAAGCCTTGGTTAGGAGCTGTTCTTATTCATCTCTCTGCCTATCTGCAACTTCAGAGCTTCCCCTCTTAGAACTTGTTCATATAACCAAAATTTAAAGGTTGCTATCTCTGGAATATCCCTGAGATAATCCCACTCTGCTTTTAGGGGAAATACAGTTTTCAGCCACAACAACCATCTCAGATTATTCACTGGTTGCTGTGATTTCCTAGGGAATCACAAATTCTAGCCTAGCCTACAAAGATAACACTGCCACCATTTTACCTCCATTGCTTGTACTGGAATGAAAAAAATTCAGGATCCCTGTTTCTTGCGAGGGGCTTTTTCATCTTTTTGAACCCTGGGTTTTATTTGTTGAAAGTGCAAGCAAATCATATTCTGGTGTCAGTTCCATGATTGTTATTATCTAATAATTCCCACCCTCCTTATACTTCACAGATGAAAATAGGGATATGGTAACTAAGTTGTCACTGATCACTTAGCTGTTTTAAGGGGTGGTTGTATTTTAATCTGCAATTCTTCTGGTTGTTTCTAATATTCTATTTTTAATTATATTGTAAATCATCAAGTCTTTTTTAAAAAGGTGTCTAGGAATTCAGTATTATCGGGGGCCTTTCTGTTCAAGAGTCATCGTGCCACTGATTACCAGCTCCAAGTGGGGCAATAGCAAAGGGCTGGCCCAAAGTATTTTGATACCTGGAGTGAAAAACCAGACCTACTTCCACCGACAGAAGCTGGCAGGTTGCTGGGAAGGGGGAGTAGCTCTGTTCCCCCAACATAAGGAAATGGCCAGGGGGCTGCCACCACTGCCCCTTCCAAAGCCACCCAGCATGTAGCACCCAGGATAACTTTCTCATTTTGCCTAATGGTTGGGTCAGCCATTGATGGCAGTTGCCTTTATTTCTTGGTTATGGGCTTTGTGGAAACACTGGGCTGGTCTCTGTTGGAAATGTGATGCTGGATATGTTAGACACTGGGTCTGGTCTAGCAGTGTGGTTCCTTGTTCTGGAATGCTTGGGTATTATATTAATTATTTGTTCATCAAGCTTCCTACCTAAGAACAATTCCCCCACTTTCTGGGCAATTAAATGCACCACTAAGGTCTCTTCCCCTCTACTATACCCTGTATTGATTTATTCCAGGGACAGCATTTCAGATGTTCAACTGACTCCGACCATCCCTGACTATTGCCCATGTTGTCCGGGCTGATGGGAGCTATAGCCCAACATCTGGGCAATGAGGAGAGGTCCCACGTTCAGTCTTGCAATGAATTCTTGCGTTGTTCCATAAGAAGGTCTGATAATGTGCTTCTCTCACAACAGCCCCATTTATTACAAAGTAGCTACTAACCAGATGCATTCATAGATAATTAGATAATTATGGCATGGAGGCCAGGGTAATTGGAAGCAGCTTGCATCCTATTTGCATGTATTTAAGTGCATATGAACAACACAGTGTATTCTCCTCTCCTCCTTATTTAACTTGTAGAACAAGGGTGGAAAGGGCTAAAATACTTACTTTCAACTCTCAGGGAAAACTGTGCTGGAAGCACAGTAAATAGAAATAGCAACAGTACACATTAAAAACATTAATTATTATTATAATAACATTTCTATGCCGCCCCTTGCCGAAACCTCAGGGCGGCTTACAACACAATAAAATACATTGAAATACAATAGAACATAATAAATTACCATTAAATACAAAAATACAAAAAATACACTGAGTTACAAATATAAAATTAAAATTATCAGTATAAAAAAAGTAAATAAAAATATAGGAGGAGAAAAGAGAAGGAAGAAGAAGTTGCCCTGGCCAGATCATATGTTTTAACAATTAAAATGATGTTTAAATAAAAAGGTCTTTACCTGGCGCCGAAAAACCAGTAACGACGGTGCCAGGCGGACCTCTTTGGGGAGTGAATTCCATAGGTTGGGCGCCATTAGCACTGGTGCAGTAGTAACTTTTGAAGTGTTGGCACTCAACATGACACACCTCACCTCTGTGTTACATAGCAAGTCCAAAAATGAGGGCAATTTATTAATCTGTTTTATCAAAGTATGTGAGTTGCACCTGAATTTAGTGGAAGCAGGGAGAAACTCACATGAGAAGATGAAATCTATTAAGCTAGAGGCCCTATTGCCTTGGCCTTGTGAGCTTTGCCATGATGATGTCCATCCCTCTGCCCTCTTATGGACTTCACTTGCTAAATTATGCCAGATTAACAAGCAAGAATGATACAGATAATAGTTTCAAAGGCCCAGAAATATTCTGTAAGATTTCCTAGTCAGCCACTGAACTAGCCATGTGCTTTCCTGTCTTCATTCCCAACTCAGACAGACAGATGTTGGAGCCTTGACCCAGGGGAAAATTAGAAATCTTACACTAATAAAGCTGTTGTATGCAGAAGTCTTATTATGTTGGCATCAGGGGGAAAGGCTTGGAGTCTTACTGACCCTCCAGAAGCAGACATCTTTGCGCCTGGTGCCTCTTCCATCTGCTTTGAAGGTTTCACCCCCTCCCCCATTAACCAACACAATTCATTTCTGCCACATTTCACCCTAAAGCAAAGTGTGTGTGTGTGTGTGTGTGTAGTGGCTACTGTCCAATTATATGTTAGAGTAGAAAGAAAACAGCAGTGTGTAAGTGAGCATCCCAGGGAAAAATCCTAGTGCACATGACGTAGAGAAGCCTAAGGCAACGTAAGTGCACCCTTAAGGGCGTAAATGCTGTGATAGTTTGTGTTGAGGATGATCGGGCCAATTATTCTTAGCACATGTTCCAAGGTCAGGCAGATGTGGACTTGTCAGATGACAAGGGGCCCTGGGAACCGGACAGTGAAATGGAAGAAGCAGAGGGGCTTCTCTCAAGGGCACCTCCCAGGATGTTCAGGTGGACGTTGAGAACAGTCGGGATGGACAGCTGCAGGGAGGGGGCAAGGGAGAAGAACTCCTGCAGCGGACGAGCCTGGCACAGCTCAACCCCATGGTGCGACGTCAGGAGAGATGGGCTGCCCAACCAGAGGGGCGACAGGCAGAGAAGAGGCTTGCCCATCTCCAGAAGGGCATCCCAAAGGGAGGGTACTCAAAAGGAGAATGCTGAGAAGGAGTTGTCAGACGGGGTTCAATGAACCGCTGTGTCACTCTTCATTAGTTGTGCTTACAGGAAGTGCACTGGATGATAAAGAGCATTGGTCAAAGATTGGTCTATGTTTCGGAAGTGGCAGTGGAGGGGGGATGTATGACAGTTTGTAGCAAGTGTGAGAGGCACTGGAGGAGCTCAGAACCACTCCGAGTTTGGGCAAATTCATGGTGGTGGTGAAGAATTGGGGTGGGGGAGAGATGGGGCCTAAAGGCTGAAATGTTAGGACATCAGCAGAGCATGAGAAAAATTTGGGGCCAGACCTAGAGATATCCTTGCTAAGCTTGCTGCTACTGCATCAATTATCTACCCACATTCTCTCCATCTTGTTCTGCCTATGAAGGACTGATCTGGACCGTGTAATCCTGGATCATCCTCGATAATGAATATT
Organism: Varanus komodoensis; assembly: GCF_004798865.1. NCBI lineage: Eukaryota > Metazoa > Chordata > Lepidosauria > Squamata > Varanidae > Varanus > Varanus komodoensis. Next base: position 3,403,547 of record NW_025335798.1, on the reverse strand, counting down.
GTTAGGGTGATTAAATGTTCTACATCAAACAACTGCATAAAAAGCAGAGAAGCTTGGAGCTATCTGTGGTGCTGAACTCCATCCCCATAATAAGTTCACCACCATGGTACACCACCATAAAGCTTTAAGCTGTGGTAAATAAGGAGGTCCCCAGACATAGGAGTCGCCAACCCTTCCTATAGGGGGCTGCAAGCTCCCGTGGAGCACTGTGAAATGGCAGTGACACTCCATTATCTGCACAGCCATCCAGAGCCCTGTTGTCCTGGTGAAGGACTTAGATTGCAGTAACAGCATGCAGGGTGGTAATGGGGTGAGCACTGGTTTTAAATGGCCATATAGTCTTTTTAGGGTAATATCCAGAGAGTGGCAGGAACTGAAGCCATAGTCCTTCACAGAGGTTGCATAATTTCCCACTGCATACTGTAAGACTTAAGGAACCCAACCACTTTGCAGGACTGCAGCCAGAGGGATTTAAAAATATGGCACTTACCCTATTTCCAAAATCTGGAGGTGAGTACTTTAGTTTCTAAAGTCAGAACAAAACCACCCAGGCATAAGAAGGAGGAATCAGTAGACACAGGGAAAATTCTAGGTAGGCAGAAGTATGCAAATATTAGACTATTCAGGACTTTCTGCACAAGTATCACTTCTTGGATTAGAAAATATGCACCTAAATTATTTGCCTCATATCTGAACTGTGTTGCTTGCCAATGGAGTGCACCCCCGGAGTGTGCACCAGGCCAACCGATGTAGCCCAAAACAGCCTTATCTGCACTCAGAGATGCATTTGAATGTGAATCTCCTTTGCTCCTATCATCAATCTTTAAATGTTGAAAATGTGTTCTCCTTTACAATAGGAAAGATTGTGTGAGTGGAAAAGTTTCCAAAACTTATTTGTCCTTCCTCTTTTTCACTGCAAGGGGTCATTCTTCGTACATTATAAAGGATGTTGGGGTGCATGGGGGTGCATTGGGTTCAAGCAAACTTACATGGGCATTCTCCAAGGTAAATTCTTCTCCTTCAGTCCTCCCCTTGAAGTTTGAGGTATACTTTGAGGCATCAAATTGAATTATTATTATTATTATTATTATTATTATTATTATTAGAACATTTCTATGCCGCCCCTTGCCGAAGCCTCGGGGCGGCTTACAACACAATACAATACAATACAATACAAAAATAACAGTATAAAATTAAAATTAATAATATAAAATAAATAAAAAATATAAACGATATAAAAGAAGTTAGAAAAGTTAGAAAAGAAAAGAAAAGATGTTGCCCTGGCCAGATAAATAAGTAAATATTGTTAACAATTAAAATGACGTTTAAATAAAAAGGTCTTCACCTGGCACCGAAAAACAAATAACGACGGCGCCAGGCAGACCTCTGAGAATGCATTCCTGAAGAAATGGCAGGTCAAATCCAAGGAGAAGCTCTTGGAGTCTGCATTCCAATGGTGGATGGGACTGAAGGCAAAAGTGGGTGGAGCCAAAAATACCAGCCTATTTTAATTGAAAGCTACTAGGTCTTAGGATATGGGTTGCAGCCTTTTCGAATGGGGTAAAAGCTGGGAAACCATCAAATGATAAATCCTTGGAGGGAATATGTGGGGCCAGGGAAAGTGTTCCCCAGAGGGCTAGAGATGATCCCCCAGGCCTTGAGTTCTGCACTTCTGTGAAGGGACACATCCCCCCGGATTTAGAATTGTGTTCAGAGCAAAATTAGGAAGCACCATGCTGGATCAGACCACTGGTCCACAGAATTCTGTTCACACAGTGATGAGCCACAGGATCCCACAAGTAGGATACGAGTGCAACAGGACAATCCATAGTTCAGCCATGCTTTGTGGTGAAGTTCTTCCTTTTATCTGTCCTGAATCTCCCATAGATCAGCTTCCTGGGATGACCATAAGTGCTAGCATTATGGGAAAAGGAGAAATATGTCCATCCAGTTTCTCCCCATCATGCATAATTCTGAACACCTCTGTCATGCCTCCCCTTATTTGTGTTTTTCTGAGGTCAACAGTCTCAACTGTTGGAGTCTTTCCTCTTGGGGAGTGGACCCAGCCCTCAATCATTTTAGTCATCCTTCTCTGCATTTTTCTAACTCTGCACCCGGAAATGTGTGGCAACAAGAACTGTCCATATCATTGTGTACAGTTGTACCATTAGATTTGTATAAGGGGAGTATAATCTTGGCAGTTTTATTTTCAACTCCTTTCCTAATTATGCCTAACATGAGGTATGCCTTCTTTTAAATCAGCCATGCACTGGGTTGACATTTCATCAAGCTGCTGATCACAGCCTTAGATCTCATTCATGGTCAGTTATTGCCAGCTCAGACCCCATCAGTTCATACTTGAAGCAGGGATGATGACGATGGCCCCAAAGTGCCTTGCATTTATCTGCATTTGCCGTGTTGATATCCCTTGTCCCAGTCTGAAGAGAAAGCAAGCAAGCAGCTCACAGAAGCTCTACTCCAGGGGGTGAGGGTTTGTTATGCCTCCAGGTGGAACGGGCCAATGTCTGCACACAACTTGAGGGCCCTTCATCATCCCCATCTGGATTTCAGCCTGAAAAAACTCAGAAGTGTGGGTATATGGAAGGTGCATTATAAGCAGGCACATTTTTCTGACACAGATCACATCTTCTAAGGCATTAGCCTAAACTTCCAGTTTCCTGATTTTGTGGAGCTTGAGCCAAGATGATACGATCTTGACTCTGGTCCTGAAGTAACAGGGGTTTTAATATTAACAGGGGTTTTTTTACACAGACAGAGAGAGACTAGAGATAGAAAGAGTGCTATAGATTTGTACTTGATATGCATATACAGCAAACACAAAAAATATTGCAGCATAAAATTATTCTTGCACAAGCTTTTGTGGAAGCTCTGCACTGCATCTGTCATATACAGTTGATGAAATGGACAGTACCCATGAAAGCTGCTGCAAGAAAAAGTTAGGATTTACAGTATCATAATGCTCTTTGTTGTTTTTCTGCAGTAAGCTAGCGCTATTACTCTTTGAGGCGCATGTGTGCATACACACACACACAGAGGCAATGCCAGCGTATGGCTCATGTGATGCATTGTGTAATTATTTCTACCCCCTGAACCAAGATTCTGCATCTGGCAGTGGGCCCCCAAGCCACTTCCTCCAGCTGGGGACTTTGGAGATCTAGAAGAAAAGAACAAAGAAAAGAAATTAGCTTATTTCAACTTATAAAGTGCTCACCCAACATATAATTTACAAAATAAAAAATAGAAATGCAATTATTTTTAACCCACCAGCTCTGACAATAAGCTAGATTTGCAAGTGGATGTTTGGTCACAGCATGGATTATATTTCTTTAGCAGCTGTTCCAAGGTCAGCCTTAGCTTCCAGCTGTCACATTGCACAAAGATCTTGTGTTTGGGGGCTTGCACATGGCAAAGTTCAAGTCCTTTTTTATCCTTTTTCTTTAGGGGATCTATCTCCTCGGGAAAATGGCTTTTGCAGTGAGGATGATCCGCTTGTATACATGCAGATTGTAATTGCTCATGGCAAAGGACTGCACCCCCCCCACCCCGTTGCATCATGTCCTAAAGAAAGGGCAGCATGTTCCACAAGCTCAGTGCCTTTCCCAGAAGCCCATTGCTTCATTCCATTAGACTCACTTCTGACAGCCTGTGCTCTCTCACTTGGCCTATGAGCCCATTTCTTCGCAGTGCACTGAGGAAGGAAAGGTTGGGGTTTTAAAGAGCGATCATGGTCAAGTGCCACACGTGAGTGTTGCACTTCTCTCATTCCTTCCACCCCGCAGCTTCCAGTAAGCAAGACCAGAGTGCAGCTGGCGTTAAACCCTTGATTATCTTCAACCAGGGACACAACACCTCTTTTTGCCTCCCTTACGCTCTCTTTAGGGACGGCAGGTGGCGCAGTGGTTTAAACCGCTGTGTCGCTGGGCTGGTTGATCGAAAGGTCGCCAGTTCGAATCTGCACAACGGAGAGAGTTCCCGTTGCTCTGTCCCAGCTCCTGCCAACCTTGCAGTTCGAAAGTATGCAAATGCAAGTAGATAAAAAGGTGCCACTTCGGTGGGCAGGTAACAGCGTTCCGTGCACTTCCGTGTTTAGTCATGCCGGGCACATGACCACGGAGATGGTCTGTGGACAAACGCTGGCTCCTCGGCTAGGAAACGGAGATGAGCACCACCCCCTAGAGTCAGGCATGACTGGACTTAATGTCAAGGGGAAACTTTTACCTTTACCTTTATCCTCTCTTTGGAGATGCTCCTGGGGGCTGCATGGGTGACTAAGGGCAAAAGCAGGTGGGGGCAGAGGCCAAATGGGCAGGGCCAAGATACCAAAAATATCAGCAGTAAAATCCTTAACCAAAAATATGCAGAAAAGCAACCAGCTTGTAGCCTTGTGTTTAAACACAGAAGGAGACGGGCTGGATGTTGCCACAGGCTGGCAGGAAGAAGTTTCTTGCTGCCGCTGCTGCAGCTTTGGGGCACCAACAACCTTTTAGAAAGAAGCACAGCCTGTGTGGATCCGGGTCCTGTCCTGTGTTTTCAAAGAATCCATTTATCACAGATGAAGCTTTTACATTCACTCTCCTCAGAAACAGAAAAACTCACCTGTGAAAGGCCAGCCTGGAATCTTTGGCCACTTGAAAAAAAGCAAGATATGTCTGCTTTTTCAAGATCAGGGCCCCAGCATTCACCAACGGCTATGGGGGCTGGGAATGATGGGAGCTGTAGTCCAAATTCATCTAAGGGTGCCAGATTGAGGAAATCAGGCTTGTTATAGACTATATATAATGCCAATCTGACTCTTGATATCCCTAAACCTGAACCTCTATTTTTTTTAAAAAATAATCACTAAGTAATGTTGGGGTGGCTGTTGGGGGTTAAACAACAGCCTTGTTATGTAAACAGCCTTCCTGTTGTTATATAAGAATATTCATTTTCAAGGAATCTGCCTGCGCAGTTCTTCCTAACCATCTGACCCGTGAGCTTCTCTATATATGTTGACTCAGAAGTAAATTCAGTTGAGTTAAAAAGGGATTACTCCCAAGTAAGTGAATAGGATATGTCCCCTGTTAGGGAGTTCTGTTTGAAGAACTGCAAGAGGGTTTGAAAGCATCCTCTACCTGAAGGGAGGTCCAGTCTAAGTCTGGTTTAAAGGAGAAAAAGCATCAGGACTAACCACTGGGTCTGGAAGGCCCCATCAACATGTAGCATTTGGATACCAAGCTACAGGCACACTGGTTACCCTGGTTAGTCTTCTACTTTCTGATGAGATGTACTGCATTTTATTTAAATTATAAGAATGTCTGAATCATTTCTAAATTTACAGCTTAATGAAAACATGCAGATTATATGCCAATCAGGGTCCTTTTTGTCCTCTTCTTTGGTGATGCTTGTCCTCTGGATATGTTGAGTCATATGCAGGAGCCAAAGAGGAGGTGCTAAAGAAGAGAAAGTGCCAGAGCCTTTCTTCTGAATATCTTCAAATCAGGCACTTTGTATGAATGGGGAGGAGGCAGCTTTAGACCACTGACCCAGTCAAAATTAATCTTAATGAACAACCCAGAGAAATCATCATCTGAGATTTATTTTATGGAAGATTAAAGAAGGATCAACCAGGATAACTTACAAAATGGAAAAGGGATTTGTAAACAGGCTCATAAATGGATGTGTGCATGGAATTGGTCAGATGAATATGCAGCCTGAGATATTTTGCTACTTGAAGTGAAGGACAAAGTAGTGCCCATGCAACCCATTCCCCCTCTAGAAGCAGATGGGACTGCAAACTGGTTGTGGGACAACATCCTCCACTTCACTGTGGGCAGTGGGCCTGCTTTGGTGGGGGGGTGGTCACACAACAGGCTGCCTGGAGCACCTAGTTCTGCCCTTTAATTGAGTGGAAGGAGCAAGTGGTGCCACCTCATATGCCTGAAGCCACTACTTTCCTTGGTCCAATAGTAAGGCTTGTCTTGATCACGGAATCAGAATAGTAGAGTCAGAAGGGGCCATGAAGGCCATCCAGTCCAACCCCTGCTGTTGCAGGACTCCACATTACACCGTTCCAGTTTCTTTTTGCATGTCTCTAGTGTGGCAGAGCCCTCCAGCTCTCTGGGCAGCTGGTTCCACTGTCATACCACTCTGACAGTGAGGAAACTTTTCCTGGTATCTAGCCTGAATCTGGGTTGTTGCAGCTTGAAATGATTATTCCGTGACCTACACTCTGGTGTCAGCAAGAATTGATCTTGACCTTCCTCTTTGTGACAGCCTTTGAGGGACTTCGAGGGGGATCTCATGTCCCCACTCAGTCTCCTTTTCTCAAGGCTGAACATGCCCAGGTCTCTCAGTCTCCCCTCACAGGCAGTGTTTCCAAACCCTAGATCATTTGATCTTTAAAAGAAAGCCAGTGTGGTGGGTGGTTAGAGTGCTGCGCTGCAGACCAGGTTCCCGCTGAACTCCAAAGCTCACTGGATAAGTCTGAGCCAGTCACTAACTCTCAGCCTAGCCCACCTCCCAGGGTTGTTGTAAGGATAACATGGAGTAGAGGAGGAATATGTAAGCTGCTTTGAGTTCTTCACAGGAGGAAAAAAGGCAGTATATAAATGCAAAGTAAATAATAATAACAGTAATAGTAAAAGGGTAGTATGTTAAGAAGATGGTAGAATGAAAACCTCTACTATAGGAATGCAGTGCAAACTGTAGGTGCAAGGGGCTCAGTCCAGACTGTTTGCAGAGGTGAACAAGGATTAAAGCCCTTCGCCCCCCCCCCAAATGTCAGTCTGGATTGAGCTCCAAGAACCGAGTGGGGAGACCTGCACTCAAGGACAGAACTGCAGCAGTTAAAGTCAAAAGTTGCTTGGCCCTTGATATTTGTGGGAAATGTGATAGAGAGGAAATTTTTAGCACTGCAAGAGGCAATGCAAGCAAGCTAAGAGAAATTATTTCCCCATCCCAAGGTGTTATTATTTTTTAACTTTAGGAGGACACCTGACAAAGAGGCTATTCTCTTTTATTTGATTGTGGCAGCTTAAACTATTTATATACTCTTGGAAAACAAACCAGGTACTGAGACTTATAGAATGGGGTATCAGATGATGGCCTACAGGAAAACCAGAAAACAGGGGACTGGGAGGAAGCATGAAATGGAGTATTCTGGGAAAGGGCATGGCTGGCTGGACTCATTAGAAGTATACAACTCAGGAATATTTCACTACAGGTCCAATTAACTTCTTTATTTTAATAAACTGAAACTTTTCTTCCTAAAGAGTTTTAAAACTATTTTATTTCACTATAGCAAATTTTGCTAAAGGTAAAAGCGCTCCATTTTCATTTAGACTTGGATGTTTGTTTTTAAATTAAACAAGCATGGTGGTTCTTAAAATGAGCAAGATGTCCTGTTATCTAAGTTGATCCACATTGTTCTTCCTGTCTTTTTCATCAAGAAAAAGATTATACATGAACATGATCCAGTCAAAGTGGGGTTCCATTCATTTCAATGGATGTACTCACAGTTTCTTTTTCATAAAAGAGGAAAAAGCAACTAGGAGAGATCGTTAATTTTTTTGGCTGTGCTTCCGATCATCTCAGATTCATTACAGTGGACATTTTTTAAAAATCAAGCCGTACTGGAATGGCATTTTCCCATATGTTGAGCAAATCACAGGATACAGAATATCAGCTATTTCACTGATAGTTTTGCTAAGTTATCTTAAAAATTATGCTATAGAAATGTTTATAATTCATTTTATAAATGAATTATAAATCTGCCAAAATCTCATTTGCTACTCATTCGAAGAAATACAGGGACCCTTATTAGCAGAATAATTTGTTTAGAATTTGGGCATAGCCATGATGATGACCTATTTTATTCATGCAAGAAGAAATTGCTTAATAGAAAATATGTTTGTTGAAAAATGGATAACATATGTTGCACTCTGGAATGACTAATTTCAAGTTAATGGTGAGGCATTCTCTCTTTTCATTGATATGAAATTGTATGCTTCAATTTATTTCAGAAGATTTTAAAAACGTGATTTTGTCTATTTGAGAGGTCAGAATACATTTATGTTAAAATAAAAAATACATAAATACTATAATAAGCCTTTTGGCCACTGCAAACACGGCCTTCATAGACCAGTGATGTAAGACTTGTAGATCTCTCAACTACTTCTACTCTCTCATGCTGTAGGTGATAGTTGTGCCAACCCAAGGAAATAAGAACCATGACGTCTGTTCTCTACGCCCCCCGTGAGTATTTTTGGAGCCTTTGGGGAGTCGCAGATGCCAAACATTAGGTTTTGGGCCGCCTTCAGGCAAGATGCCATGAGGGGGCCTTTCCTAAGCGAGCCCCATCCTCCCATATCCACTCCCTTTCTCCTGTATTGCCCTTCACATGCTTCCTAATTTGAAGTGCTTATGCCTGTCTGCCATGCTCAGGCCTTCAGCTGGATGCGAACCTTGAACAGATGCAACAGGGGACAATGATGCGCAAGGCAAAATCCAAGAACTGGAAGAAGCAGCGGTACTTCATGCTGCAAAAGGACTGCATGACCGTCTGGTACAAGTCCAAGATGTCTGGCACTGCTAAGTCTGCCTGTGAGTCTGACTCCTTGCTCTGCACTTGTCTTTCAGCTTGCAAGTCTGTAGTACAACGCGGAAATCCTTTCCCAGGGGCTCAAGCATTTTCTGCAAGCACAAACAAATCCCAGAAATGGCAGTTGGGCAATACAGTCATTGGCAGGAATTAAAAGTGCATAACAACACAGTTCTAAACCAGGCTAAAATACTTTTTTGCTTGATATAAGGAGCTGGGCTGCAGCAGTTCTGGAAGTGCAACAGAAGGCACACTGGAGAATATAAATTTTTGCACTGTTAGTTCAGGTTTCCATTTAGACTTCAACAGAAGAAATTGTGTATTCTCTTGCCGTTTATTGCACAATCTCTTCTCATTTTGGATGCTTTCATTCTGTCATCCACGAATGACATTTTATTTCTTCGTGGGATTTCTCTAAATCCGTTTCCTTGCTGCAGTCATTCCCTAGGCAGACAAACATCCTGACATAGTTTTGTGAATTCCACCATCCTATCCTGATTTCAGTTTGTCTCAATAATAACTGTGCCAATAAAAAAGTGTTGGTTGCCCCTGCCTCACCCCTGTGGGATGGGATAGTATGGAGTGGATGAATTGATGGATGGGATGGTTTAGCTGAATGGATGGGTAGCCAGGTAATAGCCTACAGTTCCCCTGTGGCATCTAACCTGAGAAGCAAGAGTATTTTAAAATAGTATCATTTCAATGTCTGCACAAAAGCTGATATTTCCTGATTGTCTTTCTCCCAAGTCTCAGTAAGTGATGTGGAGACTGTGCGTGAAGGACACCAGTCGGAGGTTCTGCAAAGTTTAGCTGATGAGTTCCCAGCTGAGTGCTGCTTCACTGTTGTCTTCCATGGGCGCCGTAGCAACTTAGACCTAATTGCCAGCTCAGCTGAAGAAGCTCAGTGCTGGATCCAAGGCCTGCGGCGCCTTGTGGAAATTGTCACTAACATGGATCAGAAGGAGAAGTTGGATCAATATCCTCACTTTTACTTAACTGCTATCTATTTCAGTGTTCTCCCTTGAAAAAGGGGGAAGCTAGCCCTCAGGAGCTTAGCTTGGTTTAGAGGCACAATGGGATGGATCTGGACTTAACCACACTGGAAGGGCATCCACTGAAAGCAATGGGACTAAGCAATCATGGCTATGTTTGACTAGGTAAAGCATTCAGATGGGCAAGAAGTCACAGTCAGATGGACAATATGTTGAGGAACACTGGAGAACAGGCAGAACAGCTTCATTTTTAGGTACAGAGACAGAATGTAAGCAGAAAGCAAGTTGGACTAAGTCTGGATCCAGCCCATTGAATAGGAGACTCAGAACTTGCAAATGTCATATCGCCTTAGTACCTTGTAGAAGAGGCCTATAGCTCAGTTGCAGTATATGATCTTAAAATCCAGAAGGTCTCAGTTTTAATCATCTGTGTCTCCAGGAAGGACTAGGAAGGACTTGCATGAAACCCCGAAGAGTCTCATTCAGTCAAGAATAGAGGTAGATTACTTGTGGCCTTCAGATGTTTTAGCCAACAATAGTCAATCATTTCTCACCAGTGGCTGTTCCCACCAACATCTAGAAAGCCACAAGTTGCCCGCCTTTGATCTAGACAATACCCGACTAAATGGACTGATGGTCTGACCCAGAACAAGGCAGCTCCAGCCTTTCCTTGTGCCTTTCCCTTCATGTTCTGCAAATTTTGTTACCTTCCCTTACAGCTTTCTTTACCATGGGTCTTTCCTTCTACCAGCACTCCTCTCAAGCGAGCCTTCCTTTATCACCTAGCCATATCTTTCCTGAATCTCCCACACTCTCCATTATTCCATCCTCGGTCTGTTCTGGCTCTTTCCTGTTTCGGAAACAGCACTCTAAGGAACACAATACTACTGATAAGAATTCTAAATATATTTGGGGACTGTCTTTACCTACCACCGCAGAATTTATAAGAGAGAGACACAAGAGTGGGTTGATTAAATTTGGAAGAATATGACTATGTATAAATATATTCAGCATGTACAGACTTTTATATTCTGTATCATTTTTGCTATTCTTTTGCTAGGTTTTGCAGACTTAGCATACAGGTTGCAGCCTAGGAATCATAATTGGCTTATTCAATTTTTTTAGTTATCATGACTTATTACTCTGTATGTTCTTCTATTTTTAAATAAAATGACATTTCATGACCAAAAAAACAAAAAACCCAACAACAGCAATCATGTGGGGGAAGAGAAGGACTCTTTCTGCAAAGTTGATTCCATGTAGTTCTTTGTCTCATACAAATTCAACTCATGTAGCAAATTAGATCCATGTTAATGCCTCAAGATGCAGTTGACACTGGTTTTCAGAAGTTGGCAATGCCCAGTAAGCTGTGTACTATAGCAAGCTCAGTTGATACTTTGAAAGCCTAGCTCTGCTTAACCCTCGAAGTCTGATTTCCTTAACCCATGTTCTTGGGCTGCACATGGATCTGTGATTGGTTCCTAAAAGCTGATAAGAACAAAGATGGCCGCATGAACTTCAAGGAGGTACAGCACCTGCTTAGGCTGATGAACGTGGCTATGAATGAGGACCATGCCTTATGGCTCTTCCAGGTAAGTCTGCCAGCTGAAGTGAGGGACATATGGAAGTGGGTTACAAAGGGGGAGGTCCCTGTGCTTGTTCGTCTGAGGACACCCTTCCATTCACAGCCAGCCGTGATCTCCAAATCAGCTGTGCTTGCACTCCACATACAGTCCAAGCTCCACCTCCCCAACAAATTGTCCACCTAACTGGCTCCTTGTCCACCTGAATGCTTTGTTTATTCAGTCCCAATGGTATAAACCAGCCTTTCCAAATATCCAGATGTGCCAGAGTAGAATTCCCATTACCCCAGTCAATAACCTATGCAAGCTGAAGATGATGGAGACTGTATCCTGGAACATCTGGAAGGCACCAGGTTGGCATAGGCGGATATAGTCAGCTTGAGGCATTTCCACTGACAAATTTCACAGGCCAGAATTGCTCCAAAACAGTCACATCTCCACCCTTGATCCACTGTGTGCAACAACGGTAGAGGAAAGGTCTCTTCAAGGGATATATCTCCAGGTTTCCCTGTTATTCTCCCCATGGAATCAAATCTACAGAGTTTATAAAGAAATAGGTGCTGAAATTCAAAAATATATTGAAAATTCCTCACCCACAGAGAGGCAACGATTATGGCTAGGATGCAATGAGAGGCATTCCCTTCTCTTGTTTATTTGGAATTCTTGTATGCCGCCCCATTCGCATACGCCTCGGGGTGGCTTCCAACAAATAAATATCCATACAAATACATAAAAATGGAAACATCCTGGCATAATAATTTAAAACCAATAAATAAATCAGTAATTAATTAAAATAACATTTAAATAAAAAGGTCTTGGATCTTGTTGTATTAGTTCATATTCCTGGGCAGAGCATGGGTGCTCAAAACAGGTTTAGAGGGCTAAATCAACCCCAAATCTCTTATCGTTTCTATTGGATGAAAAATGAGCAATGTCCCTCTGCTGTAGCTTCAAATACTTCCACAACCAATGCTAACTATTTTTTGATTGGATTCTGCCACACATGAATGTTAAGCAAGTAGAGAGAGTTCTGAAAAGCGATTTTATGCTCCTGGTTAAATGACTGTGTGTTACTTACTCCAGCAGAGGCTTTATGCCTCTCGGTACCAGCGGCTGGGAAAAACGCTTGCTCTGTGCAGTGCCCAGTAAGCTTTGGCTAGTGGGCGGTACAGGGATGTAACAAACCAAAATGAAGGCAGAAGTGGGAGGGTGTGATTCCACTCCTGTTCTGTTTGTGGGCTTCTCATAAGAGAGCCTTTTGGCTATTGAGTGGCCTAAAACTGAAATAAATATTTGGCTGGCCACATCTGGAACAGATGATTGGCTATAGCTCTGATTCTGGCTAAGATACAGCATTGCTTCCTTTCTAATTGATTGAATGATGGGTTGCTGAATCATAAAGCAAATTTTCTGTTCTCATCTTGTCAGTTAAGGGTGATAGAAGTCCTTCAGGCAGGGATCATGGGGCACTGAGGTTCTAACCATCACCTAGCAGCATGCTGCTAGTGTTGTGGTACCAGCCGAGGTACATCTGTGAGCCCCCAGGATCTTTACCCCTTTGTTTTGATCACCTTGGTTCTGTTGCGTGCTCAAGGACTCCATTGGCCAGACCCTTCCTTTTCTTGCAGATGGCTGACAAGTCGGAGACGGGGACCCTGGAGGGGGAGGAGTTTGTGCTCTTCTACAAAGCGCTGACTCAGCGGGATGAAGTGCTTGAGCTCTTCCGCATGTACTCCGAAGATGGCAAGAAACTGACCCTGATGGAGTTTGTGGACTTCTTGCAGCAGGAGCAGATGGAGGGGAACAGCACGGATGAGCTTGCCATGGTGCTGATTGACAGATACGAGCCGTCTGAGACAGGTGGGTGGAGGGAGGAGGGAGGATGGCAGCTGGAGGTCCACAACTTGGGCAAACATTAAAGCCAGCATGGGTTGGCTCTGAGGTCCTGAAGGAGTCCTCAGCATAGCTCTATATCCCTCAAGAACAACAGGAGATTCCAGGCACTGCGGGTGGGAGGAGGCATGTATAATGCTTGTTCCAGAAGAGCACATGCCGTCACTCCCTGTAACAGTTTCATGACACCTATTGCTACTGCTGAGATGGCCACTTTCCCATGGCCATCCAAGGCTTGCTGTTTCACTGGTTTTATCCCATACACACACTTTGTCCCTTTGTGGAATGTTTGTTTCCTGAAATCATCCCTTCTGCACTTTGGGCCTCTCTTCTCACAGCCAGGGCCCGCCACGTCCTGAGCACTGATGGATTCCTCATGTACCTGTGCTCACCGGATGGCTCTATCTTCAACCCTGAGCACCAGAAGGTCTTTCAGGACATGTCTCAGCCCCTCTGCCACTACTTCATCTCCTCCTCCCACAACACATACCTGATGGAGGACCAGCTGCGAGGACAGAGCAGTGTCGAGGGATATATCAGGTATCACCATCAAAGGGAAGGTGGTCGAGTGCCCATGTCACCAGCTACTCCCTTCTGCAATAGAACCAAGCACAAGGTTCCTTTCTCTTGCTACCTATTTAAAGTATTTTCATCCCACTCAGCTAAAAGAGGCTTCTGGAGGGGCCTGTGTTGTAGGCAGTGAAATAAGACAGCTTCTCGCCATCTAAAAAAAAATCCACAACACAGAATGAATGAGGATGGGAAGGGAAGAAGGAAAGATCAGTCAGTTTTTCAGCAGGGTTGGTGGAATGGGCCTGCGGTCTCTCTCATCTCCTTCTTCCTCCAAAAATATTGCTCATGTCCTGTACCTAACAATGCAGTGTCCACTTACAAAGAAATGATAAGGCAAAGAACACAAGAATACCAGGGCTCTTGGCCCTGGCCAGATTCAAACACACCCAGGACCTTCTAAAGTCTGGGCTGAAGAGCAGCTGCCTGACCTCCCAAATTTCTATTAGAAATCATAGACCTCCTGAGCCCCAGGTAGACTTACTGGCTTTTTGCCTTGGTGCACCATACCTGGCCATGACTGTTCTTTCCCTTTCCCTATGTTAGGAATGTTATAGACAAATCAGGATGGGTTCAGGGAGGATGCAAAATGGCGAGTGCATTGGAAAAACAAGTCCTGTGAGGAAAGGGTGAAGGAATTGCACTGTTTAGCCTGGAGAAGAGAAAATAAGCGGTACTGGGGGGCTGACAGATGGATTTGCACTCTTCTGATGTCTGAAAGACTTCACACAGAAGGGGGCAAAAAGGAAAACGTAAAGCTCTCTGCTGCCCAGGGAACAGTAGTAAGTTGAAAATATTGGCCAATGCTACAGGTAGGTAGGTTTTGGTTGAACATTAGGAAGCACATCCTGGTGGTAAGGGCAACGGAGCCAAGAAAGCTGGTGGGTTGCTGCTAGAGGTTGCTAGAGGTCTTTGAGCCTCTTTGTGGATGTTCTAGCTCTGGATTTCCTGTACTTAGCTGAGGTTGAAGTAGAACGGCCTAAAAGCTCTGCATCCACATACACCCTTGAGAGGAAGCAGAAGGTATGAACTTTTCTCCTTCCTCTCAATGAACTTTGTCTGCACAATAAAGCACCAGTTCTATGAGACTCACAATCGCTACTCCTCACTCTGCTTGAGCCTCTTCTCGCTTCACTCCTTGGATATGTAAAGCCACCAATTCTGCTACCAGCCTTTCCCTGATCTGTCCAATTGTTTTAGGAGTTAACTTTTGTGGGCTGTCTCTCTCCCCAGAATTTCACCTAGCCACCTTTTAGTCAGATGCTTCAGTCTTATCATTCAATGTCATGCAGCTTTTTTCTATCCCCTCCACTCCCCACTCTGCCCCAGTGCTGCAGATAGCAATGATTTCCACACTTCTGCAAGCCAATCTCTTTATGAGAGGGAAATGCCATTTTGTAAGAGTGCCATTTTTCCTGACGGGATCTCCTACATGGTACCGGTTGCTCAGTGCTGAGAAATTTGACTAATTCCATTTTGTTTGTTCTTTCTTCTCCATTATTAGAGAAGGCAAATCTCACAACTGAGTTTCTCACCATCATGCACATATTAAAGGCACCGGTGCCTTTGCCAGAGAAAAAGGTGGCAACCCTACTCCTTAGTTGGTCACAGAAAGAAAGGCACCCACATTTTCTGGGTGCCCTTGTTGTTTATTTATTTATTTATTAAAACATTTTTATGCCGCCCCATTCGCCGAAGCCTCGGGGTGGCTCACATCAATAAATTAAAATAATTATAATATAAATTAAAATATAAATATAAAATTAAAATACAGCAACACAGTATAAAATAAGCCGCCCTGGCCAGATAAAACCAATAATGTTAACAGTTAAAATGCTGCTTGAATAAAAAGGTCTTTGCCTGGCGCCGAAAAACAAATAACGACGGCGCCAGGTGGACCTCTCTGGGGAGCGCGTTCCATAACTTAGGCGCCACCGCAGAGAATGCCCTCCTCCGAGTACCCACCCTCCTAATTTCTTTCATGGAGGGTTCCCGGAGAAGGGCCTCCCCCGCCGATCTCAAGGGGCGGCTGGGCATATATGGATGCAAGCGCTCCTTCAGGTAACCAGGGCCCAAGCCGTTTAGGGCTTTATAGGTCATCACCAACACCTTGAATTGGGCCCGGACTTCAATGGGGAGCCAGTGAAGCTGACGGAGAACTGGAGTCATGTGAACACAACGCCCAGTCCCCGTCAGCAGCCTGGCAGCTCTGTTTTGAACCAGTTGAAGTATCCGGACCGTCTTCAAGGGTAGCCCCACGTAGAGCGCGTTACAGAAGTCGAGACGGGAAGTCACCAATGCATGTGTCACTGTCGCGAGGCAGTCATACTCCAGATAGGGGCGCAGCTGGTGGATCAGCCAAAGCTGGAGGAAAGCGCTCCTCGCCACTGCGGTCACCTGAGCTTCTAGTGAAAGCTCCGGGTCGAGGAGCACTCCCAAGCTGCGAACTTTGTCCCTAAGAGGGAGTGCAACCCCATTCAGAACAAGGTTCAGTTCACCCTCTCCAAAGCCAGAACCACCAACCAACAGGACCTCCGTCTTGTCTGGATTGAGCTTCAGTTTATTGGCCCTCATCCAGCCCATTACCTCGGCCAGGCACCGGTTCAGTACAGCCACTGCCTCACCTGGATTGGTGGAAAACGAGAGGTAGAGCTGGGTGTCATCAGCGTACTGATGGTTCCGCAGCCCACACCTCCTGATGACCTCTCCCAGCGGTTTCATGTAGATGTTGAACAGCAATGGGGACAGAATGGACCCCTGCGGCACTCCATGGCATAGCTGCCATGGCGCAGAGCCATAGTCCCCCAGCACCACCTTCTGGAACCGGCCATCGAGATAGGAGCGGAACCACTGCAAAGCAGTGCCTCCAACCCCCAATCCCGCAAGTCTGTCCAGAAGGATACCATGGTCGATGGTATCGAAAGCCGCTGAGAGGTCCAGGAGAACCAACAGGGACGCACTCCCCCTGTCTTTCTCCCTGCACAGGTCATCGTACAGGGCGACCAAGGCAGATTCAGTACCGTACCTGGGTCTGAAGCCGGACTGAAATGGGTCCAGATAATCAGTTTTATCCAAGAGTGCTTGGAGTTGTCCCGCCACCACTCGCTCTAACACCTTGCCCAGAAACGGGATGTTGTTGTTGTTGTTGTTGTTGTTGTTGTTATTATTATTATTATAACATTTCTATGCCGCCCCTTGCCGAAACCTCGGGGCGGCTTACAACATGATAAAATACATTGAAATACAATAGTACATAATAAATTACCATTAAATATAAAAATACAAAAAATACATTGATTTACAAATATAAAATTAAAATTTTATGTTGGCCACTGGTCTATAATCAGTGGCCATCTCTGGATCCAGTGACACCTTCTTCAGGACCGGTCGGACTACCGCCTCCTTTAAAGGGGCAGGCACCCGACCCTCCCTCAGAGAGGCGTTAATCACTTCCAAAATCCAGGTCCCAATCCCGTGCTTGGAATTATTTATTAACCAAGACGGGCAAGGGTCCAATAAGCAAGTGGTGGGACGTACTCGTCCAAGCACCTTGTCCACATCATCGGGCCGCAATAACTGAAATTCATCCAATAATTCTGGACCAGACGGCGGCATTGGCGTCTCCCTTAAAGCCTCTGTATCAATAGTGGAATCCAGCTCGTGACGAATCTGAGCGATTTTCTCCCTGAAATGCCTGGCAAAGTCGTCACAGCGGGCCTTTGAGGGTGGAATCAGGTCTTCTTTCGGACCTGGACAAACCAGGCCATGCACCACTCGAAAAAGCTCCGCCAGACGGCATTGTGAGGAGGCAATGGAAATGGAAAAATATCTCTTTTTCGCCGCCCTCACCGCCACAGCATAGGCCCGATAGTGGGCTCTCAAGTGTGTTCGGTCAGATTCATCACGTGATTTCCTCCACCTACACTCTAGCCGTCTCCCAACCTGCTTCATCGCCCTCAATTCAGGGGTATACCAAGGGGAAGAGCGGGCTCTGCCCGGTGGGAGAGGGCGCTTAGGAGCGATCGTGTCTACAGCCCTGGTCATCTCCCCATTCCACAGTTAGACCAGAGCCTCGACAGGAGCACCCGTCTTGTCAGCCGGAAACTCCCCCAGGGCCTTCAGGAATCCTTCCGGATCCATCCGGCTCCGGGGGCGGACCCACACAATCGGGTCTGCACCCTTGCAGAGGGAGAAGTCGCTCTCGAGCACAAACCTCACGAGGAAGTGATCTGACCATGACAGGGGAGTCAGACATAAATTCCTCACCCTCAGACCACCCTCTTCCTGTCCCGTCGAGAAAACCACTTCCTGTCTTCCTGTCTTTATGGTTGGAGACAGATGCAATGGGTACCAACTGGCATGGCTAAGCTCAAAACACTGTCTATTCTTCTCCAGGATCAAACTTAGACAAATCTCCTAAAATGTCATTGCAAAGCTAGACAAAAGCTGTGAATGAGATGCTTCCTGCAAGCTCTTTTTTTAATAATACCTCAGTCTTCATCCTTCACCCTTAGTGCACCAGACTGATAGCTGAGAACACTGCCATTTGGCAATGACCTCCTCCCAAAAGGTAAAGAAAAATGGATGCAATTGTTGCTGGCTTCAGTTTGGCACAGTGGAGGCCTTTTTGCCTCAAAAGATTTGGCAATGTCCAGATGAAGCTGAGGTGTTTCCCCTGTGTGATGATGGGAGCAGCATAAAAAGCCGCCCAAACACTGCATGGCGCCATACTCCTTCAGGAATCCATCATCCACCCAGGATGACTGCTCAAGCAAGGAGGCTTGGTGAAGTCAGATGGCTGGGTCAAATCTGGAGCTTTGGTTCCATTTCAGGACCTTGGTCAGTAACCCTGGAGCTAGAGAATGAACAAGTTACTCCAGCAAAGTTTGGGAGCAACTTGCACATTTTATAGTCAGGCCAGGGGAGTCTCTCTGGAAACACCCCCTTTCAGGTGCTGCATCGGGCCATTAAAGGCCAACAGCCTTTGCCCGCAGGCATTGGATTCTCCTAGGGAGTGAAGGTTGGAGAAGGGGGCAACCAGTTGGGAAAGTCCTAAGTCAGAGTCAGAAGGCAGTGCAACCTCCTGGGAGCTGTATGCATAAGGTATGGCATCCAAGGTAATGGGACCCATTCCAGAGTAGCCCGGAACTGGCTCTGATACCTGCCCATGCCACTGTCACCACAGGCTTCACTTTCTGAGGGGTGCCAGTCCTCACCGTGACAGGTAGGAGAAAGGGCTCATGAATTAACCTCTTCCCCCTGCAGGGCTCTGAAGCGTGGCTGCCGGTGCCTAGAGGTAGACTGTTGGGATGGATCCAATGGGGAGCCCATTGTCTATCATGGTCATACCTTCACCTCTAAGATCCCCTTCCGAGAAGTTGTGACGACGCTTGAGAAATATGCATTCCGGGTAGGTTGAAAATCTGGCCGTAGGGCATGGTTGCTTTCCTCAGCTAGAGGAGGAGGAGACACTAGGATGGAAGGTATACATATGGTGAGTGGGGAAGCCAGGCACAGCCACTGAACAAGGGATGGGGGTGTACAGTAGGTGCCGGGGGGGGGGGGGGCCCAGCTGTTCTGATTTTAGTGCTGTCGTGTGCCTTGGAGGATCTAAGGTACAATGGTGGAAGATTCGCAGGGGGTGCTCCCATTGTTCCATTAGTGCTGATGCCCACTAATGCAGCCAACAATGAGGTTCCAATAAAATATAATGAATACTATTGTGATTCATTATGTATTAGGTATCTATGCCACTCAGTAGCCATAGCTCTAAAATATTATTCCAGGGTTTTGCCACATCCCAGCAATGTCTTCATCCCACTCTCCAGCCTCCAAGCCAAAATTCCTCTCCCTGCTGAACGTTCCACATCCTTGTGCTCCACGTCGAAGCCCATATATGTGATGCACAGAGATCACAAAGAACATTACACATCCCAAGTCATGAAAGCTCAAGTAAAGTTCCAGGTGACCTCAGTCATATACCTCTCTGAAATTTGACTTGGGCACACCACCTCTTGTTCCAGATGGCTGTGATTCCATGGCCTTGTTCCAACCCTGCCACCCTTAATTCTTGTTCTGCTCCTCCAGGATCAACATATCCTAGGTAAAAGGTAGCTCACTTTCCTTCTAGGAGATTTTTAAAATTCCCAGTGGTTTTTTGCAGCAGCCCTACCCCCTTCTTTCTGTTCATCTTCTGTTCCATCTTTAGTTTCTCAAACATTTGGTTCACCAATGAATGCCTCATTTAACATCCTGTGTCTCTTTGGCCATCCAGGCTTCCGATTATCCGATTATTCTGTCTATTGAGAACCACTGCAGCATAGAGCAGCAGGATATCATGGCAGAACAGCTGAAAGGAATTCTGGGGGAGAAGCTGCTCACCACCACTATTGATGGGTGTGTCCCTGTGCAGTTGCCTTCACCTGAGGTAGGCGACCTGGAGTGGCTAATGGGTCTTGCTCACAGTGGGTTTACAGAGCTTGATTGTACTCACAGGAGAAGCCTTCTAATGGCACTCACCCACTCTAGTTTCTTTTCTCAGTCTGAACCACTTAAAATGTGGTCCTAGGAGAGGGAGATGCCAAAGGTGGTATGTATGAGGAGCAAAGATCCAGCCGGAGCAAGAGCCTGGGGTGGGTGCCAAAGAGTTAAAGGGTGGTGGCGGTGGTTGTTTTGGGCAAATCCACCAAGGCCAGTGCCAAATGCAACTTAGAAAGAGTAGAGCAGTGGCTACAGTGGAGGCCACAAAGCATGAAATAGGTTGAGGGGGTATGTAGAAGGCTTTCTAGGTAAAGCCTTGGTGAAAAAAATGAGTGAACTGTATTATGGCACCAGTGAGCTAGGAGGAATATTTGCTGGAAACACAAGAGACATGGGCATTTCTCTGAAGAAAGGTGGGATTTTGTAATCTGCCTTGCCAGATTGAGCTGTACTTGCCAGAGGCAGAGGAATCCCCCTCCCTATTCCCTGAAGCGCCGCCCCGTTGTGACCTACTTGTCTCCTCGTGCAGGAACTGAAGGGGAAGATCCTTCTGAAGGGGAAGAAGATTGGACACTTGGAGGATTCTCTGAATGGACACCCTGACAGCCCACCTGAGCAGGAGGAGGAGGAGGAGGAGGAGGGGCCAGATGGAGAAGAAGACTCTCTACGCAATGAGGAAAAAAGGAAGGACAAGGTATGTATAGGCAGCTTGGGCAAATGGCTTCTTTAGAAATAGGATCAGCCCAGAAGCAGTGACTGATGGCAACAGCTACTGATATACTAGAGGTAGTCAAATATGTCTGTGTTGGTTTCCCTGAGTTCCTCATATTTCCAGCATTAAGTTCTGTTCCTCATCAGTTTGAAAAAAAATTAAAAGGTTTGCATGAAAACTCATATGCCTTCTACAGTACCTTTCTCCTAATATCAGATACTTTCGATAAAGGCAATATTTTTGCAAAACATTTCTCCTAATATAATGCATTTTAATGTTGTTTTCCCTGATATACACTTTTTATTGGAGAACTCCATTATAAAGATCCAAAGGGTAATTAACTGACTTTTGATTTGCTATAGGTTCCAAAGTGCAAATTAGGTAAGTTCACATTAAAAGCCACCCAAACTAATTTCTCCCTATCCCAATTATGTAAGGCTTTTTGGAAGAAGGGGAACTATGTTGATTCTGTTATGAAGCTTGGAGAGACCCCCATGTGAAGGGAAGACAAAGCTGCACAGACCAGGAGTTAGGAGTTTTACCCAGGAAGCCAAAAGGGTCTCTCTTCCTACCATATCAACATAATAAGATTCCTTCTTACAGGAGTCAGACCACTGGTCCAGCTATCCCAGTTTTCCCCAACCCAGTGTCTCCAGATGGCTTGTATTACAACTCCCATCATCAGTGACCATGTGCAATGAGGATGATGGGTATTGCCATGCAACACACCAGGTTGGAGAAGGCCAATTCAATTTGTAGTGTTCTAGCAAGAACCAGCCCCATGGGTGTCTTATTTTAGGGCTACTACTCTAAAACAACCAGCTGTAGGAAAGCCAGAAATCAGCAATGAAACGTTTGCTGTCACAGCTTCTCCCTGCTCAGAAACCCCTGTCGCTGAACTTTCACCTTCCCTGGAGCAGTTCAAGACGGAAAAGCCCTGTCAGACTCCCTCCACCCCCAGATAAAAGGAGAGCAAGCCTACATTTTTATTTCATCTTTTGAACAGATGTGAAAAGGTCATGGCTGCATGCAAAGACATAATCTGCAAATTGCTACTGTATTCCTCGCAGAAAGGCAAGCAGTCCCTCTCCCAGGAGCTGTCCGATTGCATTATCTACTGCAAGAGCGTTCCCTTCCACAGCTTCCAGCATTCCCATAGCCACTACAAGCCTTATGAGATGTCCTCCTTTGCTGAATCCAAGGCCCGCAAGCTCATCCGAGAGGCTGGTGAGAAATGGGGCGGGGAGGGGGGAGAGCAGACAGAAAGCTGCATTCTGTGGGGCACAAGACCTTGCCCCCAGATATCGTGCCTATCTTGAGCCCCAGCTTTGGGCAAGAGATTTTTAGTGATCCCCGGGACATAATAAGCCAGATCCAGGTTTCCTTACAAGGAGGCATCTATTGTTGCAACCATCAACTCACTAGCTAAGTTTCCACGCATTTAGCAGCAAGTCACTTGCACTGCACAACGGGAACCCCTGCAAGGTAGGCTCCGATCAGCTGGAGCTGATAGGGTCAGCAGAGCCCCCCCAAAAGTGTAAAGAGCACAAAGAAAATGACTTGCTTATATAGGTTACCTATTTCTAGCATGGCGCACGTACACAAGCATCCTATATCAGCCTTCCCCAGTCTGGTGGCCTTCAGAAGCATTTGACCCCAAACTCCAGAATTCCCATCCAGCAGGGCCATTGACTAGGAATTGTGGGTGTTGCAGTCCAATGTGTCTGGAAGGTACAAGGTTGGGGAAGGCTGTCCTACATCAAAGCATAATTAGGAGATAGGATTACACTGATGGATGGGGTAGCACAGACACTGATTGTTTACACAGGTGTTAAGAACAAGTAGGGTCTGTAATCTAGTGAAGAGTATCCCGGTCTAGCTTGCCAAGCTCCCTACACTGCGTGTCTCATTCGTGCTAAGGGTGCCAAGATGATAGCATGTAGCACAAGGCTTAGGCTCATAACTGCCTTATGCGTGAAGGCACAACTGCACTCGCGGGGCTGATAAGGAATGTGGCCAAGGAGGCGCCTGCAGCTGTGTGCACATCCCGGGATCCATTTCTCATGCCGGGGAAACCTCCCTTGTAGGAAAGGCATGCAGTTGTGGCCAGGGAGAAGGATAACTAAGGCTCTGTTGTTTAATTAATATAAACAAGGTGGAGAGAGTTCACTCATGACAAGCAAGGCCTGCATTTTGGGGAGCCAGAGACCCAGGCATGGCTTTTTGGAGTTCAAGGCCTGACACATGGCCTTGTTCAATTGTCACTTCTGTAAACAGTGGGAGGTCCCAGTGGCAGCATTACCAGATCTAGCGTTCTTTGGATAAGAGATCTTTCCTATCTGCTTTATTTACAAGCAGAGCAGAGGGGAAGCAAGCAAACCCATACGCGCAAGCATCAAGTCCACTAACTCCGCATCCAGTTATTGGCAAGCAACTCGTATAGCCATCACCCACCCTCCTCAGGTGCCCTGTCCCCTAGTTTCAGCTAACTTCAGGAACAAATTCTTAATCTTCCCCTTTAGCTGGGCACTGCCACCTTCTAAAGACTGGAGAGGGAACCCCCCACATCCTTTTGTTTATTGAAATCCCAGATCCACTGAGTTCCAGACACCGTGTGGAATAACACAATGGGCCAACCTGCTTAAAGCAAACAGATTTAATTCTCAACAGTCTCTCAGCCGTCATTCCACATACTGGACTTATACATGCCTCCATTTTCAGCCCCGGTTGGAGGAGGCAGCATCGCTATAGTGAGTTTGACAATGTCATGATGGCCCTGCAGCTGACAAGGCCAGTTCTTAACAAGGCCTTGAAAACAGTCAGGTTTCCATAGAGTCCTCACCTTGCACAATAGGTGCTTTCCACTGCTTGCTTCCTTAGCACTCTGTCTCTACAGGGAAGAAGCAGTTGTCTCTTCCTCAGGCTCTCCTGGAGCATGGCATTCATCCATTCCAGCCCCCTTTAGGAATCGATCTCACAGTGAAGAAATCCTGAATGAGTGCTCTAGTACAACAGTCTCCCAGCCCAAATGCCTTCCCACTTGGTGGACTGCGCGAAGTATCAGTCGTTGCCCTAATCATGTGTGTGCTGTTTCTTGCAGGGAATGATTTTGTTCGCCATAATGCCTGGCAGCTGACACGTATCTTCCCCAGTGGGATGCGGACTGACTCATCTAATTACAACCCCCAAGAGATGTGGAATGCGGGATGTCACATGGGTAGGAATGACGTGCGGGCGACAGGAAGGGGAAGGACATCCCTTGCTGCAGTTTTTTCCTGAGCTCTTTATGGACTTGACAAAAATCTGCAGAGCAGACGCGGCTCAGCCCTTGATGCCGGGCTCTGTTTCTGTCCAGGCATCTAAACTCATGTGCCAATCTGCACTTTCACGTGGACTGGCCATTTACGCTTCATGAAAAAAGAGGGGGAAGTATCACCAAAACAAGGACAAAGGAGGACACCATTTGGCATATTTGCATACGTATATCTATAGGTAGAGATTTAGAGATCCTAACTATGATTTAAACAGAAGTGCAATGCATTGCATCATAGTCGGGAAGAATGTGCCCAGGTGAGCTGTGGGCCTGTAGAAGGGCCAACATGGATGGGCAACTTCAAGGCCTTTCCTCTCTTGTTAAGGTCTTTTGGCTTTAAACCAGACTTGGACACATCTTCAAACAAGAGATGGAAGGAGCTAGCAGACATCAGTGTTCTAAGAAAGCTCCTTGGAATCCATCCCTCTGTGCTTTTGTACTTCCTTTTGCATTCAGCCTGGTCTTAGAAAGTGAGTCAGGTGGAGGGGAAGCCTACAAGAATTCGTGGAATGAAGGTTGCACAACCAGCAACCTTTGCTTGAATCACATGCAGCAGCCCGAACAAAGGCTGGTACTGTTGGTGCTTGATCGACGCTGAGCGCCACAGGCATCCTGGGCATGCTTGGCAGGACCTGAGATGCACAGCCGCAACAAGGTGGAGCAGAGCCCAGGGAGCTGAGCCCAGCGAACCTGTCAGATTTCCACCCCCAGTACAGCTTTCCCCACACCTCTAGCAGACTTCCCCAGCCTTACCTTGTCTCTGTTGCTGCTGGTCTGAAATATACTGCTATGTTCTCCTCCTTTCAGTGGCCCTGAATTTTCAAACAGCTGGAGCAGAAATGGACTTATATGATGGGCTCTTCAGTCAAAATGGCTGCTGCGGCTACACATTGAAGCCAAGCTTCATGAGGGATTATGAGACAACCTTCAGTCCTGAAAACCCCCAAAGCAGGGGTGAAGGCAACCCCCTGAACTTAACCATCAAGGTACTGCAGATGCTTGTCACCTGTGCCACTATCTAGTGATGCTCCAGTGAGCTTAGGGAAGGGTTTTTGAAATAGGATGTTTCCTTACATTCAGTCAGACCTTCTTGCTCTGCAATGCCCTCTCAGGTCACGGGCAGATGCCTCTCCCAGTCTTGCTATTTTGAGATGCCTGAGATTGAACCTGCAAATGCAAACACATGCAGACTTGGCCATTGAGTCTGAGCTCCCCTCATATGGAAAAAAATAGAATCATTTTTCATTTCTGCTTTCTACAGCTCAGCATAAGCTATGGAACCAAAATGTTAATCTTTAGGAGAAAAAGCCTATCTGTGATGGGAAATTCTGCCCTCTTGTGGAGTAACCCCTTCCTATCGTTTTTCCTTGTTCTTGTGAAGAACATGTGTTTAATTCCTAGGGGTGTTTTCAGTGGACGTGATGTTAATTGAGGACCCGGAGAAAGAGACTGCCACCTTTACCCTGCCATCTTTCAGTAGCCCTGCAGCTGTCTCTGCCCAGTGGAATGAAGATGAGCTGCTGTTTAGTAAACTGACTTGAAGGTGTTGGGTAGGCAAGTGCAGTGTTGTTCCAAGCCCTTTGGCCTTGTGGGCTGGTGCAACATGGGTGGGCATCATTGGACCTCTGTGCAGGGCCCACTGACTGTACCCTCTGGACTGGTTCCTCTTCTTGTCTGCTGCAAACTGCTTTTCATGGCCCCTCACTCTGGCCCAAACAAAGGTGTGGTGAGCAGGAGCAGGAGGTGCCAGGGCCTGGGTGCTCATTGGCTTCCTACCTGTCCAGCAAGCAGGTGGTCGCAATAATGAGAAAGAGGATGGGAGCAGCTGGTGAGAATGATAGTGAGAAGGTAGACTTGGCAAGAGATGGGCTCCACAGATGGGGCTTTCTGAAAGGCCCTCAAAAACCTGGGGCCAGCACATACCATTTGGAGTACCATAGGCTGCAGGAGATGGCAGGGGCCAGGGTTCAGTGCAGCTTTTTCACATGTCCCATGCCCCTGTGATCTTCTCTTCCAGGTCATCAGTGGGCAACAGCTCCCCAAGATGCCCAACAGCAAACTTGGTTCCATTGTGGATCCACTTGTGCGGGTGGAGATTCATGGGGTCCCTGCCGACTGTGCCAAGTATGAGACAAAATACGTTGATAACAATGGTGAGCCAATGCTATTGGTCATTATAAGGTAAAGCTGGGCAAGGATTATGGATGCGGTTCGTGCAGGTATCAACAAAGGTGCAAACCAACAGAGAGGCTACTGGGGGAGGCTTTGGAAGGTAGCCCCCCCTCCAGCTGTAGGGAGGAAGATCTGCAAAATGCTGTGACTCCTCAGAGATGTCTCCAGGGACATAGGACTGTGCCCAACAGTATTTCAATGTGGTTTAGCCACGCCAAGCTGTTACTCGATTGCCCTTTGCTGATTCCATTTTCAAACTGTTCTCTGCCACTTTAAAGACTGGAATAGGGCAGGGTTGTTTTGAAAATAAAGTTAGAACTGTGAAAGAGGATACATTTCTGCCAAGTCCCAGCCCCTGTGGAATGCATAAAGGCTGGTTTTCAGGCACTTTCTCCTTTTGCCCTTTGTGGCACTCAGAAGAGTAGCAGCAAGGGTAAATTATTGATGGCACAAAGGGATGCAAAGGTGGAGGGTAGCTTTGAGGTTAGAAGAATATGAGCAGAAGGAGTCAGTTTGGTATCATGGAAGTAGTACTGAAGAGGTAAACTGTGTAAGGTATTGTAGAAGAGGATCCCTGGAGAGGCTGAGGGGAAGCAGAGGGAGACACTGAGTTTCTCTGTCATGACAATGTGGTCCTTTTACTTCTATATTCCTGGACAGGTTTTAACCCACAGTGGAATGAAACATTTCAGTTTCAGGTGTGGGTTCCAGAGCTGGCACTTCTGCGCTTTGTGGTAGAGGATTATGACAAAGCATCTCGGAATGACTTCGTTGGGCAGTACACGTTACCTCTCCCTAGTGTCAAAACAGGTGAGTGTCTCCTCTCAGACCCATGGGCATGGGGCAGGCTGCAAAGATCTGGGGTGAAAGCAGGCCTGGGCCCTTGGTAAAACAGACAACACAACACAAAGACACTTTCTGTATATGGAAGGAAGGTAATCTAAGCCACATGCTCCACAGCAGAGAATGTAGTTGCTCCACCATACAAAATGGCAGCACACAGACGGGGTGTTAACAGTGCAACACACACAGATGAGATATAGCTAAACACGCAGGCTGCCTGGCAAACTGGTGCGCCTACTCAGACAGTTTGTTTTTACTTGCAAACCCAAGACAGATGCACCCTTCACACAACCCACAGGATGACCCTCTGCCATGAAGTGATCCATCATTTAGCAAGACAGGAGGAAATTGTGTGTGATTCTTGCTTCACAGCACACTGGCAAGCTGTTTCCCCACGTAGTATTTGAACTGCTTATTCCACTCTTCTGATGCTCTCTGGTGCTGTTCCTGGCTGGAGCAACAGAGACAGTGTCTCTGTTCTTGGCCAAGGCAGGAAGTGCATGTTGCCTCCATCTTTGGAGAAGACACCGATTACCCATGTAGCATTGGCAGAGTCACACAGTTTTGAAAGAACCTCAGAGAGCTACTGTGGTATAGTGCTTAGAGTCTGCTTCTGGGTGTGTCATAGCAGAAGATCCACAAGACAAGCAGAAGTCTATTTGTAAGTAAATATTCTCACATTCAAGGCCTAGCATGACCACTGCCACCACTATTAATATAGATTTTGGGTAGTAAGGCTGGGAAAACCTTGGAGTACTGTGCATAAACAGTCGTACGATAGATGGGTCACTGGTCCGATTGAATTCAGGGCCAGCCGTAACAGGCTGAGGCAGCAGATGCTGGTCGTTAGGGAGCAAAGCAGCAGTGAGGTCTTGGAGGACCAAGCTGTGTGTTGCCCCAAGCCTCCTTAACCAGCCTGCTGACCTTAACTGGGGTGGCCGATGCCAGTCTTGAAGCAAAGTTCACCCACCAGGTTTTGTGCATAGGAGAACGGAGGAGTCACCATCTTGTCCCTTGCCCTGGAGGCAGCAAAATGGTCTGGGTCAACCCTACGGAATACAAGGCACCTTCATTTGTTGTTCATTTCTATTTTCCATACAGGATACCGCCACATTCACCTTCTTTCCAAGGATGGCACAGGTATCCCACCAGCATCCTTATTTGTCCACATCCAGATTGTGGAATTTTCACCAGAAAACGACTAAATGATACTGCCACATCTCAAGGCACACCTTTTCCTTATCTGACCTAATATAGTTTGGAAAATGTGGGTGAGTGAAGAAAGCCGGAAGCTTATGGAAGGATGCCACTCCATCTGGCTGCCTCTGTCTCTCTTGGACAGAAATGCTACTTTGCACTATGTTATTTATTTTTTTACAAAAACTATTTTGTATTATTTTGCTATTTTATTTTTATTATCTAAATTATTGTGATTTGCACAGTTCCCAGACCCTTTGAGCAGGCTCCAACTAAATCACCCTATTTCTCAGGTTCCATTATGATAAAATCTACCTCCGTTATGCCTCCTGTGGGCTGCTGTAACAAGAAATGGAACCTGCTGCAAGGCAGAGAGAGTTTCCTTCCACAACCTTGCCCCCCAGTCATCCATTTCCAGAAAAGCCTTTCTCCTGCACCTCCCTTCTAGGTCAACCCTCTTCATCTGAGCATGGAAGTAGGTCCATCGCTAAAGTAGGAGCAAACTGTTCCTGGAAGCTCCTGCCTAGATTTGGCAACACCTGTTTTGGGGTGAGTGGGGAGAGAGCCCATGTGCAGCTGATGTAGCAGCATCTTTTCCCTGGGGAATTGGTCCCTGCCCTCTGCAAAGCAAGACAGGCGGGAAAACATGCAATGTTGGGCCACTCGCGCTTTTACTTTGTGAGTGACACAAAAGAGGAGAATTGTCTCTGTTCCTTGTCTTCCCAATACTGATCTGAGAGGTTAGAGAAAAGTACCGGATTTCCCATTCCACCTAGAACAGCTGTACATTTCTCCTGCCACTGCCACCTAAGTAGAAGCTAACAGCTCGTTCAGGCATGCATATTAATCACAATGATACGCATGTGTGAAACAGACATTGCATAGTGAATATTATACACAAAGCTGCTGACAGTGTGCTTCTATAAGCCACACTGGTCTGGCTGAGCCCTCAGGCAAGGAGAAGCAGAAAGGGATTCCATTCATTTCTTGAAGACTGTCATGGGTGGAAGGGGTATCAACTCTGCTTCTCTGTTTTCTATCAGGCATTGATTGACAAAGAAGTGCTGACAGCCAACAGCCTAACTCTATTTTTAGACAGAAAGATTTGGGCTAGGGCTCTATTTCAACTCCAGGTAGGAAGAGTAAAAGTACATATAAATGAGCCTGTCTTTTTCTACCTGCAACACACAATATTTAGACAAGTGAGTCCTGAGTAAGAACACTTCCACATTAGGAATACCTTAATAGTCTACAAACCCTCCAAAAACCACTTTTTCCTGATGTATTCCACATACTATATTTGATTTTCTGCAGCTAGAGAAGCTCGTCCACTGGTTTAGTCCCAGGGCTCAACCACTTACTCTTAGCCTGATCTCATAATAGGTGGACTCTCCTGCTTGTAGGCCCTTCCTGCTTCTGTTGACTAAAGGTATCCAGTCAAGCCAAACAGAGCATACCAATCTTTCATGTAGGGGGAAACGCACTTGTTGCTAAGTGGCAGCAAGTATATAGGAGATCTCTCTCTCCTCCTATATAGGATATAAGTGACAGAATAGGACAGTAGAATGACAGGTGCCCGTTAGTTCAAACATCTAAAACGAAATTAGCACAGCTCAGATGTACCAGGACCTGAGCAGCCTTGTTGGATCTTACCCAGAGGCCCATCTAGCCCAGCATTCTGTTCACACAGTGGCCAGGCATATGCCTGTGGGAATCCCACAAGCAAGAGAGGAGTACACCTCCGCCTCCTCTCTGTATTCCAAGTGAATGATATACAGAGGTAGCTAAGAGGAAAAGAAGGCATTTAGTACTAGAGAAGCTGCATTCGTCTTAGGGCTAGATGAGCTAGAGGCCCATGTTGCACAGAGCCTCCTGAAACCGAACCTCAGTGGAAAAGCACTGTGGCTAGAAAGGATGCTGTAAAGTCACCTCAAAACTACCTTGCATGGTTCCACCGTGCATACGAACAGAAGGTGCAACCGCCTTGCCCTATTCCCTAACTTGGCCAAAGAACTGCAACCCTCCTGCTCTTCCAAGACCTCTTTGCTTAACTCAGGTATCGTTTAGAGATGCAATATATATACACACACACACACACACTTACAGCAATGCATGGAATGCTATTTTTTCTGTATACTGCCTTCTTTGTAAGGGGTCAAGACCCTATATATACAGACTGGTTTATCAAAATAAAGATACCAATAAAAAGGATGGTCCAAACTACTTCCAGACAAGGTAGGGGATGCCTATGGGTCATCTCAGAATTGCAATTACTTCTTTAACATTCTAGCATGAGATGGGAAAGTTATATGAGGACTTTGCAGGAGGGGCTGATTCACATCCAACCCTGTTGACCAACCCATCCTTGGTAAGACTTTCAGGATGCAATCCCATGCATGTTTAGATGGGAACAAGTCTTACAACACCCGGCCATGCAGGCTGGGGCAGGCTGGAAATGGCAGGGCTTTTTCTGTCTGAATGTGTGTAGGCATGCACTCCCAGCTGATTAACATGGCTGGTTACAGAATCTGCATTACAGCAGGTGTTTATACAGGCAAAAACTCCTCCTTTGGAAAGTAGTCATGGGATAGTAGAGAACAGATGTCAGCCATGGCATCATCATCATCATCTTCATCCTGCCTGCATAGCTGTGCATCGAGCTAGCCTGTGCAGTCATCTTTGCTAAGCTGGGAAGGTAAAGGCCTGCAGCTGGATGGATGACCACCTGTGGAAGCGAAGCAGGGAATTGGACTCAGTGGCCTCTGCTACTATTCTATCTGCCACACCGTTAGAGGCGGCTTTGTAATACTTTTTAATCCATGCTCTATAATGCTGAAATGCCTATCAGATGACTAGATCTACTTCAGTGTAACTGTGAAGCCTTCCAGATACTTTACTGGTTGTATAATATGCACAGAACAAAGCTTTTCTTTGACCTTTAACCCTCCCTTGCTCTCACAGCTCTCCAAGCAACTTATTTGTTCCTCAAGAAAAGGAAGAGAAGCATTTGCCTGTGTGCTTTCTCCTCTTGTATCTCTTTCTTTTTTGTTCACTTGAAGCCCCAATCCCTGAGCATGTCGGGTGTGCACCATGCTTCGGTATGGGCTGTTATCCCACCCCCTTCCCAGTTTGCACTGTGTGCTGCAAGGGCACAAAACTTTGGTCCAAGTTCTGAAATCTGGCATGCCCCGGCTGGCTCCACTTTCCCCCCAGGCACCAATCACTGGTGGCTCTCCAGCGTTTCTGCATATTCCAGTGTTCTGAAAGGTTGAAATACCTCTCCTAAGGCTTAGTTACTGGCAGGAAGAGCTTTTAGCTAAACTATGCTGGTATTTTGGTTCCACTGCATTTGCTTTCAGCACTGCCCTGAAATGCAGCCCTGTAACGCTTCTATAAAAAGGATTTCTGCCCTTGGGCTGAAAGAGGTTAAAAACCCACCATACTGGCATACTGAAGTGCTCAAACCTTCCTCTCAGTTTTAGGATCATTGCCTTTTTCCTCTGCCAGGGTTCTTGTGCTATTAGCGGCTGCACAACCAGAAGCAATTCAACCAACTTTTTTCCAGCATTGTCGGAGAAAGCTGCATCGACCAAGCTCTTCTTAATACAAAAGGAGTCCTGCTGCCCCCCCACCCCATGAAAAAGGAAAAAATACCAGAAATTAAAGCTAAATGACTATGCAGACCAGCAGTGTTGTCTATATCAGATGCTTCAGCTTTCTGAAAAAGCTTGTGTAACTCTAGCCTCTGGCTGCTTTGCTGGTACAACAATGTTGTCCTGATGTGCTAGTCTGCAACTCCACTAACTCCCAGCCAGAAAAGCTATCAACTTACGCTGTCTGGGAATTGTGAGAGCTGTGTTCCAGCCCACCAGGACACAAGGTCAGGAAAAGGCAGAGGTGCAAGATAAATGCCTCCCTTCTCTTTCCTGCTGGCCTTATTTCTAGTGTGTTTTGGTAGAAGTTCTTCTCCTACCAATGAACAGCAGCTACAAGTTTGTGTCTCACTAACAGGTATGTGCAACTCTAGAAATCTGTCATGGTTACACTTTGAATACAGAGATATTCTCATCAAGCACAGCACCTTGGCAGAAGAGGATGACTTTCCTTTTTTTTAAAGCAAGTTTTAATTTTCTATGAGCCATGTGTGCTAAAGGCCCAGAAAGGAGACGTGGCAGGAAGGCCAAAACATTTAAAAACTCAAGGTATTTCTCTATTTTGTGGCTACAAGGTTTCAAGTCCCTTATAGCACAATTTAGTATTTCTCCACTTACCCTAACTCATTCGACTTAGTCCCAGGTAATAGCATGGAGAATTACAGCCTTACATTGGAAATCCTAAAACTGCTTACCTGGGAGTAAGCCACACTCAATTCTGAATAGAAATGTATAGGATTCTGCAGTTTGTGTAATAATCTAGAGGGCCCTGCTCTCAGTGACCACAGGGGTAAAACAAGGCTGCTGTGTGATATAGTAGCAAAGAGATTGGGCTAACTGGAGGACAGGATTAGAACAGAAGGTAAGAACAGCAAGCTGAAGCAGGGAAGAGCTACAGCTCCACAGAACAAAAGTCACACATTCTGGTGTGTGCATGAAAATGGAAGGGCAATTCCCAAACGGATAATGTATGCAGATTTTCATTAGCCTTAACTGCCTGGTTTGTTCTGGTTACTTAAGTTGGATTTCTTTTGCTACTAAGGACTGGGAATAAAGATCAAAACGCCAAAGAAAAGCTAAGGGCAATAGAGAAGCTGAAGTGAAAACAGATGTATAAATCCTGAATCACTACTCAAACTTCTTTGCCCCCAGCCCTGCCAAAGGGTTTCTGTGTGAATTGGAGACCTGTATGCTGTGCCATAATCATGGCTGGAAGTCGTTTGTACTACAGAACCAAGGGGCTCATCACAAAATGAGGGGGGCTGTGCTTATCTCAGTTTTCACAGAAGCAAACAGCTTTCAGTCACAACCACCATACAACAGTGAGGGTTTTCTTCCTGTGTGCAGTGCACACAGCTATCTTGTTTTTGCACAATGCCACGCAGGCTAGCGGGAGTACCAAAGACCTAGGAGACAATCTCAGGTCTGATCTTAACTCTTTGTTCAGACAAGGCATTCTTTGACCAGCACCAGCCACCCTAAGATATCATGCCTGGAAAAATAAATACAGGACAGGCAAGTGTCTAATGATCTGTGCACAGTTCAGTCCACACTAACTTTAGTATGCAGATATGTGGATTCTTTAAAAGTTGACAGGACGAAGCCTCTGCACCACGTGGTTTGAAGCTTTTGCAAGTTGCAGACTGGTGCACAGGACACTGCAGGAAAGCTGTTTGAACTTGAAAGACATGGGCATAGTTTAGATAAGTAAAGTTTTGGAGGGAAGCTTGTAGGCCAAAGATGCTGATGATCCATTAAGCACAGCTCTGAGGCCCTACAGCCTTGAGCAGCTTCAGCCTAATAAGCACTCCTTGCTTTCAAGTGGCTTTATCAAATGCTCCAATCATTTAAGAGCTGGAACAAATGGATTTCTTCAAAGCCTGTACAACGGACATGCTTCCCAGTTCTTCCCAGGTAGGAGGGAGGGCCAGCTTCTTCCTCCAATCCCATTTCTTACCAGTGCATCAATCATTTTAAAATCCCTATCAACAGAAGCAGGTCATTTTGAAATCCCTATCAACAGAAAGTGGGCCAAAGAAATTCGTGTTTTCTGATTCACCAATCTTTTCCACACACTAACACATTAAGGAGCTGCTCTGCTTAAAATACACCAAGCAGAAGGATGATGCTAGGAAATTTCATTCTGTGTGTACAGAGCTCAATCCAGAGATCTCTGGGCACAGCAGTCATTGTTCAGAAAGTTTCCTGATATTACAGGCTGACCAGAACTGTCCTGAAGGAAAGGCAGGTAGAATTGTCCCCTTGGGCAAAACCCACCATCAGCCCCAGCAACCTCCCAGGTTATATGATTCACTCCTCCTCCACTGTTGCCCTACTATGCAGACCACTGGATCTGATCTCATCAAAATCACAAACAAGCCTGGAGACCCTTTTCATACAGTCAGATATTTTACATCACATATACAGATATCATTACAAACACAAGCAAATGCATTCACTCAACTTGGAGCGGGCTGCATTTCCCCCGTGGGCTTGAAACAGGGTGAACAGGACCTCCATGTGGTGCCAGGTCTAAGCCTTCAATCCATCACAGAAGCCAAAGTAAAGTAGCCTCAGGTCTTAAGTCCATTTCCCCCCACTTTGCTTTAGCCATGCGGTGACACCTGAGTCTCACCTTCCCCTGGGTGTTTGGAGGAGGAATTCTCAAGCTGAACATCATGCAGGTGGACAGTCAGGGTACAAGGGTCCTTGCCCACCCCTTTGCTGAGGTCCCCCTCTGTTCCCCCCTGCTCAGGGTGGTGCCTCTGCAAATGCTTGATCACTTGGAACTTCTGCTTGGCCTTGTAGCTGCAGTAGCGGCAGAAGAAGGGGTGCTCGTTGGTGTGGGTCAGATAGTGATGCCGCAAGCCGGCTGCCCACCGGAAGCCTCGGAAGCACACATTGCAAACATAAGGCTTCTCTTCGCTGTGCTTCTTCAGATGCGTCTTGAGGAGGAAGCGGGTCTTAAAGGCCTTTCCACACTGCTCGCAGATGAAAGAGCGGGCCTCACGATGCCGCGTCTCCTTGTGGATGCGCAAGGCGTCGGCACGGTTGGTGCAGTAGTCGCACTCATCACACTGGTATGGTTTGAGCCCTGGGTGAAGTGTGATACAACAGAAATGGCCATGAGTGGCATATCACCAGATAATCAAAGCCATGCTGCCCTTCCACATGAGTTGTGTGCTTCTCCGAGTGGCCGCAACATTGCTGCTTCGCGTACTGTGGGATGTTCACACGCCTCAGGGAAAGGAATTCTCTCCACACACCACGCCCCTGCCCTGAGCTTCGGCTTCACATATTAACCACGAATCTCAGCCCCAACAAGCCAATGAAACACATCCAGGAACCCAACCCCACCTTTAGGAACGTTCTCTGACAGAAAGAAAAGTAACTGGCCCTTAATTCTCATCAGTATAGATTTCAGTGCATTACTACTAACCAGAAGTGTGGAAAGGGGGACACCTTTCCCGTTGCCACGACAGAAGTGTTGTTCAGGTGCTGTTCACCAGCCCAAGCGCAGCTCCCAAGCATATGCAAAAAACCGGTACAGGCTAAAAATACTGGCCTGCTTAGAAAGTCAAGTGTCAGATGCACACTTCAACATGGTTTTCTACCAGCATTGCCAGAAGTGCCGTGTGGCTCTTCACATCATCTGCCTCTGCACGCAGCCTTTGAAAGGTCCCGAGGGACCCTCTTCTTGACCTCACATCAATAAGAGGCATAGCCCGGCAAGGTTACCCCGCACGAGAGGCCAAGGCCGCATCCCCTAGCCCAGGTACCATGCGCTCCTCATGATGGTGAAGCACCATACCTGTATGCTTCGTCATGTGGTACTTCAGCTGGTTCACCCACTTGCACTTGTAGCCGCATTCTGGGCAAAGGTACTTCCTTTCCTCCTTGTGGATACGCATGTGATACTGGGCAGAAAGACAAAAGGACAGGCTGGGTCACACATGAGATGGTCCCCTCACAAATGGCTTTCGCAATTGCACAGTTTATGAGCAATGTGATTCAAGCTTAGGGATTGAGCAGGCTGGCCTACTAAACAAGAGCCCACTCATCCAATTGATCCGCAATCACTTTCTAGAAACCAACAGGAAAGATGGTCCTTTTGCATGAGATCCAAGAAATGAATACAAGGCAAGCAGGGCATTTGGAAGTCACAGTAGCAAAGCCAAGACTTATACACAGCACCTGGGGTACCCCTTAGCTTTGCTGGGTCAGGACTTGTCTATTGCATCTGAAATGTTTGTTCCTGGGCATAGACCAACACAGCAATTACTCCAGAGGTCACCTTTTAAAATGTACTCAGGAAATGCACTCAGGAAAGGGGGAAATTTGCTGGTGTATAAAGGAAAGGTGTAAGATTTTAAGAGCAGCATTTCATGCTGAAAAAGATATGCATCTGGGTCTTCATAATTGTTTGCCACTGTAAGGGACTACACTAGATTATGTTTTGAAACCCTCTGCTTCCTCAAAAGTCAGTTCAACCCTAAAGAAGTCAGAAGCAGGTCAGATATTTTGGAGGTTAAAGTCAAAGCCCCTGCAAAAAGAAAAACAAATCTTTAACCAAGTATTAAACCACAAAGGCTGTCCAAATATGTATTGAGCAATGAGTGGTGGTGGGGAGCGGCTGAGGGAGGGGACAGGC
Source organism: Varanus komodoensis (assembly GCF_004798865.1). Taxonomy (NCBI): domain Eukaryota; kingdom Metazoa; phylum Chordata; class Lepidosauria; order Squamata; family Varanidae; genus Varanus; species Varanus komodoensis. The sequence continues at coordinate 3,366,889 of NW_025335798.1, read as the reverse complement.
CATAGTATCCTTCATCCAGAGCTTTCAGATCACAGAAACATGATCTGACAATAAGTGAAGTGTCATGGATACAATAATGGAGGAACAGATTCCAGATCACAGAACTTTTAGATCACACAAGGTGGGTGCTGCCTCATAAACCATGTTCAAATCAAGGCAGGACACCACATGGCAAAAGGCCATTTTAATCAGACAGCTGGACTTAAGAGGAAATCATTCCTTAACCCAAGTGAGACACCAGGGAGAAGTTCTCCTTGCCACAGAATCTCAGTGTTACCTTCTGGCCTAAAAGGCATTTGCCCCTTTAGACCTGGCAACTGACAGCAGAGCTGAAGCTCTCCAGAAGTTGTGGACTTCAGCTCCCATCAGCCACCACAACCACGGCCCATCCCCAGGAATGTTGGGAGGCATCATTTAGACCATTTGGAGGGCACCAGGCTGGGGAATGCTGTATAGCCTTTCAGGCAGAAAAGGCAAATATCCTGGAACATCTGAAATGTCCCCTAGAGATGTTCTCCCACCAACCCAGCAACAAAGCGGCAAAACACTCACCTTGAGGCGGGAAGGGTCAGCACAGGCGTACTGGCACTGGTGGCATTTGTAAGGCTTCTCGCCCGTGTGGATACGGCTGTGCCACGTGATCTTCTGCTTGTTCTTGGTGGTGTACTTGCAGTCGGAGCACTTGTAGATGCGGGTGCCGCCATGGCCCTTCATGTGGTGGTCAAACACCAGCTGGTGATGGCAGCCAAAGTCACAGAAGGAGCACCTGAGAGGGCGTTCATCTGCCACGGAGGGCTCGTGGGCCTCCACGTAGTGGCTCACCAGCTGCTGCCGCTCCTTGGCTGCGAAGCTGCAGATGTGGCAGCGATGGCTGAAGTGCAGCTTCTTATGCTCCTCCAGTTCCTCCCGAGTCGCCAGCGTCTCCTTGCAGGCAGCGCACTCCAGGTGAGGATGCTGCTTCTGGGCATGGCATCTGAGGGTGGCCTCGCTGTGGCAGACGAAGGCACAGCGGGGGCAGCAGTAGGAGACCTTCTCCTCATGCTGCCGCAGCGCGTGCTGCTTGAGGGCCGTTTCGGAGCTGAAGCGGGCCTCACAGTGGGAGCAGGTGAAGTTCAGCTCCCCTTGGTGGCAACTGTTGACATGGCGGGTGATGTCATTCTGGATGTAGCCACTGTAGTCGCAAAGTGGGCAGAAGTGGGTGGGCTTCTTCTCGTGGGCCCGCAAGCGGTGAATGCGCAACTTGGAGTTGGTGCCAAAGGTTTGGCCACAGGTGGGGCAGGCAATGCGCCCCACGCCCGTGTGCAAGGACTGGTGGGCATCCAGCCGGTAGCGCCGGGTAGTGCTAAACTCACAATAAGGGCACTTGTGGGGCTTCACACCCTCGTGCTTGATGCGGATGTGCTGGTGCAGGCAACGCACCTGCTTGCAGGTGAAGTCGCACTGGTGGCAGGCCAGCTGGGGCCGGGCACCGTAGTACTTGCGGTGCAGCTTGCGGTGGAGCCGGAGGGCCACGGCAGCCTTGGATGTGAAGGAGCAGAGCGTGCAGCGAAACTCACCCAGCTTCAAGCAGCCCCGCTTCTTGTGCGTCTTCAGGGCACGTTCCTGGTGGCAGGTGAAAGGGCAGGTGGGGCAGGAGAAGTGCCGCCTCTTGCGTGGGGGGAGGGACACTTCGCTTGCGGGCTCATCGGATGGGCCCACGTCCTCGAGACTGACGCGCCCCTCCCTCTCCTCTGGAGCTGGGCTGAGGCTGGACCCTTCAAGCAGCCTAATGGGAGGGCCTTCCGCATGCCCCTCCAGCTGGTGGATCTTGAGGGCCCTCTTAGAGCGGAAGGGCCTTGAGCACCTGGGGCACCAGAGCTGTTCCAGGCCTCGGCAGCCGTCTTCCACGTGGGACTGGATGGTGGACACACGTGAGCAGACAAAGGAGCAGGATTTACAGTGGAACTTGTCCTGTTCCCGATAGTATCGCTCCGAGTGGTGGGCGGCAGGACCTGCAGCTACTTCCGGCAACTGTTCTCCCATCACAGTTGTGGCGGCATCCTGAGATGGCTTATTGTTTAGATGGATGGCCAAGCATGGTGTCAGTTCTGCCCCCCAAGAAGTCTCTTGCATCGTGCCTGCCTCTGCCTCGTTTAAGGCTCCGTTCTTCTCCACCTCCACCATTTCCAGGCTCGTGTGTCTGGGTGGCACAGCAGCCACCTGGTCTACACAGGCTGCTTTTGCACCATTCTTCTTCATGAGAACGGGACACTTCTTCAGGAGATGGGTATTCAGGCCTCTCTGCTGCTTGAAGACGGCCCCACACTCCTGGCACACTAAGGGGCACTTCTTAGTCTGGCAGCCCACTTTGCAGTGCATCACCATTGACTTCTCCTTCCTTGTGATGTAGGAGCACTTCTCACACTTGAAGACCCGGCTCTCAGACTGAACTACTAACATCTGCACCCTCCCTTCCAGAACGAGGGTTTCTGCTTGCTCCTTGTCCTGCCTCCTGAGAGCTTTAAGCACCGATTCAGATTGGGACCCCTCCTCAGAGGGGAGCAGTGCATCTTCTGGGGCAAAGGAAGCCTCATGGCTAGGATCAGGCTGGAAGGAACTGGGCTTTACCACATCTGGCCAAGCTTCCTGTACATTTGGCTCTCTGCAACCCTCTCCTTGCTCCAGGCTGGGTGGCACCTGCAAAATCTCCAAGTCCTCCCCATCAGCCTTCCTATCCCCTCCATCCTGCAGGGCATCTTTTTCGCTGCCTGCACCAGTACCAGAATCAGTGTCTTTTCCCAGCTCCAGCTCCCCATCCCCAGCAACCTCAGCCTCCTCCTCAAAGTCAGGGATATCCTCAAGGGCAGGCTCACTCTCTTCAACAATGGAATCTCTGGAGCTGGACCCTTCACAGGCTGCCTCCACCTCCCCATCTTCTGGCAGAGCTGTGGACATGTCCTTGGCCAGCTGCTCCAGAGCTGGCTCTGGGTCACACAGAGGCTCTAAGAGGAGGGTGCAAGTCTGAACCGGCTTGCTGGCACCACCGGGTTCCCCCAAGCTCTCTGAAGTTGTTTTCATAGTGAGCTCTTCTGAAGGGGCCCTGTCTGCCTTGCTGGGATCATGCCCTCCCACAACTTCCCCACCCACCCTGGCAATGTGGCCTTCATCCCCAAAAAGAGGCACGATGACGGCCTCCTGGCGGCAGCCATCCTCCTGGGCCTCGGAAGGAAGGGCCTTCACTTTGTCACGCCAGGACTCCCTCCCTGGGAGGGAAGAGCCCGGCTCGGCGTGCAGAGCCATGGCAAGGTTATAGCTGAGCAGCATCTCGGTAGAGCTGACCTCCAGCTCCCTGGTGGCATAGTTCTCCTGCCAGCCCTTGTCACCAGGGACGTAGCCATGGACCTTGCGCTTGTGGAAGAAGAGGCTGGTATTGCTAAAGGTGCGGTATGGGCACAGGGCACAGCGGAACTCCCTCTGCTTGGTGTGCTTGCAGTTCTCATGGTTGACCAGGGCTTGCTTGTATTTGGTTTGGTAGCTGCAGTACTGACACTGGAAAATGGGTGTCTGGTAGTCCTGGGAATGCTTGGCCTGCATGTGCTTCTGCAGCTCATACTTGCGCTTGCAGGCAAAGCCGCACACCTCACAGATCAGGGACTTGCCCTGGTGGCGCAGCTTGTGGCTACTCAGTTGGTCAGCCCGATGGCAGCGGTAGGGACACTGGTTGCACTGGTACCTGGCACAAGGACGAAAATGGGTCAGAACAAGGCTGGAGAAGAGCATCAGCACAGGACTGCTTTCCACACCTCTTTGGGCAAACAGAGCATCTCTTTGTAATCACCACCACCCAATAGCCCTGAAAAGTCCATTATCAAATCTCATTTTGCAAAGTGGGGGAAAGAAGGTTGAACGAAAACACTTATGCAAGACTGCCAACAGAAGACACAGCTGAGGTGGACCTGAATCGGGGTCTCTCCAGGTCTATACCTTGTAGCTTCCACATCAGTTTGTAGGCTCTAGCAGAGCCCAGTTCTATACCCAGGGATGGGCATCCATGTCTAAGCTGGAAAGTGAGGGCTTAGAGAGACAGTCTTTTTTGCTGCTGAATAATAGGACTGGCCTCTCCATTAGCTCTACTCTTGCACTGTTGCAAAACAGGAAGACTATTCACTCATCTTTAAAAAAACAAACACACACTTGATTTGCATTCCAGTACAGCAGATGGGAAGTGCACAATTTTAAAGAAAACAGATCTTAAAGAAAAATGAAGGATTTTGAAGTGATAGGGAATTGATACAGGAAAATATAGCCTGGCACTGTTTCTAGAGTGCCACATTAATATCTTCACCAAACCAAAAGGAGTGGTTGGGAGAGGGAGTCAGAGGGACAGCAACTTAGACCATTTCCATGTTCCCGGAAATCTGGCACCAGATGAGACCTAAAACTAGATCAACAAAATCTGAACAACATATTGCTCCCTTCACCATTTTTGGCATTCTTTCACTTTTAACTTTTAACTCCTAGTGATTCAGTCCACCAAATGGCAAATGCATCTTTCTAAATTGGGTCCTTCATCAGTCCTGGACCTCTGGGAGATAATCCATGTTGCCCCAGTACTTAAAATTTGCTTAGGTTATTCCTTACTAATCCTGCTTTCATCTAGTCTGAACAGATGCCTCAGCTATTAGCTTCTGATACTAATTCACACAGATTGCCTATTTCAGCTGCCACATGGCAAACCAAAATAGATCACAGGGTTAATATCATTCACAGGGCTAGGTTCTCATCTTGCAGTACTCAAGAGTTAATGAGCTGCAGTGATTGTGGTAGATCTGGTTATACAGACTGACATGGAAATCTGTGCCTTGGTAACTTATGAAACCTGGGTTGAACCATAATATTACCATATGCTTAATATCATTAAGTACCACAGATGTGTCAACTGATCAATGCCCATCCCCAAATAATTATGCATTAATTATTACATTTATATACTGCCTTTCTTTTCCTCCAGCAAGGAGGGAGTTTAAGGTACTTTTTTTTTTTAAAGGAGCTTTCTCCTGCTTTTCATTTTGCCCGGCTAACATTATCCAATTTACCCCTGTGAGGCAAGTTAAGCTGAGAGTCAGTGCCTGGCCCAAAGTCACCCAGTGAGCTCAATGGCCAAGTGGGGACTAGAACCCAGGTTTCTCAAGTCCAAGTCCAGCACTCTTACCATTATACTATACTCTTAGCATTTGAAGGCTTTGGGTCAGTCAAGTCTATCCAGATGCCAGCAGCTTTACACAATCATGTTTATGAATCAATAAATGCAGTTCATCATCCATTCATGAAATGCAGGTGTGGGTTACACTTAGTTGCCCCCATGGGCTACATTTCTGCTGCCACAGCAGCAATAAACACAGCAGGACAAATATTGGATTGTTGTCAAGTCAAATGTGTCCCTTTTAAGCTTCGGTTGAGGTTTGCTGGCAAAGTACCACTTATTTATTGATTTATTTATTTTGCTGCCGCACCACCAAATTTTGTCAGTGCAGGATCCACACGAGAAGTCAGGAGGCTGTGTGCAAGTCACATGTTTATCCAGCCTTCATGTAATATATCAACTTAACTAGTTCTTTTGCCCAGCCCTTGAAACTGCCATTAGATGGGACACCTAGTGTGCATCAGCAGCCATGGCCATTTCCACGGACCAGACAACCCCAGCTTGGATGGAACAACCAGGTTGTCCCACTCTGTTCCAGCACAATTCAGGTGAGGAAATCAACTAGGAAGGACGATGGTGGTCTCTCTGTACCTGAGATCTCCTGTGTGCTTCCGCATATGAACGTTCAGGTAATGCTTCCACTTTGTCACATAGCCACACTCCGTGCACATGTAGTTCTTATCGTCAGAGTGGGTCAGCATATGTTTAGAAAGGTAGCTCACATCTCGGCATGTGAAGTCGCACAGCTGGCATTTGTGAGGCTTCTCTCCTAAAGTCACAGAGCAAGCCAGAAGCTGTGGATCGGCGGCCCCAACCATCACTCCCCGAGGTCAGCAGATGACATTTAAAATGAGGCCCTACTCGGTCCCACCCCCAAACAAAACAAGTGGCAACGTTTCCACACACAGCATCCTGCTGTACTGCACAATGCTCCGCCACGAAGTATGGATGACAGCCGGGCTTCCACCATTATGCTCGCCTGCCCTCTCTCAAGTGTGGCAGACGCTCAGCCAGTCTTCCTCCCAGCTCTGAAGCACAGGGACGGTGAGCAATGCCCCCTGCGCTCCTGCAGAGGAGCCTTGCCTTCTTGTTTTAAAGCTGGAAGGGAGGCTGGACATTGTTTGTTCATGACACGGCCAAGGCATCAGGGTGCCTTCACCAGGCAGGGCTTACCTGGAACGTCCCGCCCCTCCTGCTTTGGCCCAAGCCAGCATGCTCCCTCCTCCCTGAGCAGCACTGCCAGAGGCAGGGGCAGTCATTTCTGCATCATTGCCCAAAGGGTGTTTGGGGCACCTGCGTTAGACCCCTGAGGAGATGGGCCTGGGCAGCAAGCCTGTCTGCAAGCTAAAGGATGCCAACCTTTATAAGTGAAATTCTGCTGTCAGCATACGCTTTGAAAATCTGACCCATTCGGCTATGTTTTAGGGAGGTTCCTCCACTCTTTTCCTGTGCAAAATCTAAATGGAAGAGGCTAGCGCCAGTATCAAAAAATGCTCATACCACCTTGTTGGGTGGGGGCAGAACAGACATCCTGGCCTCTGGGCATCCAAACTACCTCTAGTTTTTACTTTTCCCTCTCAGCAAAGCCCCGAATAGCTCTGAATGAATGAGAAAAGTCCCATTTCCACCCCCTCCTCTAAAAGTATGCAAAGAAGAATACAAAGCTGTATACAAATGAAATGGCTGACTGATCAACCCTGTAATGGGAAAGGGCTGAAGGATCTCTCCAAGCTCCACCCCATTCACAGGGTATAAAAAAGAAGGAAATGGACTGGACTGGACTGGCAGCTTCAGTTGTCTGCTCAAAACTACAGATTTACCTTTCAGAATAATGGGAGAAAATAAATCCAAGGCACAAGATACACTTGCAAGCGTTTCTCTAGAGATCACCAGGAGGAGGCAAACACTGACCTGTGTGGAGCAGCATGTGGCGGATAAGGACTCTTTTGTGCGCAGTGGCAAAGTTGCATTCAGTGCACTTGTGAATCTTCTCACTGGCGTGCATCTTGCCAACATGGTCATGAAATTCTACTGAGTTGAACGTGGTGAACGGGCAGAAGCTGCACTGAAGCTGTTCACTTCCTGGGTGGCCTTGCTTCTTATGCTTACGGAAGATGTGCTTGTTGGAGCAGACAAAGTCACACTGCTGGCAGTGGAAGGCATAGTGCGTTTTGCGATGTGCCTCCATCACCTCAGTGCTAGGGAAGAGCAGGGAGCAGGCATAGTATTTGCACTCTACGGCTTTAATGCCATGTGCCTCTCTGACATGCCGCAGGAACTCCTTGCGGTCCTCAGTGCAGAAGCCACAGCCCTCCTGGAAACAGCTCAGCTGCTTGGGCTCCTCTTTGTGACTCTTCAGATGATCCTTGAGGGCATGACTGAGCTTAAACTTCTCCTTGCACACAGGACAGGAGTAAATATCTGAATAGAAGTTGGAGATGTCCTCATGCATGCTGGCCATGTGCCTGTTGAGCGCGTTCTTTTCAACAGAACTGTAGTGGCAGAGCGGACAGCGATGGGTCTTCTCCCCAGTTTCGCGCATCATGTGGATCTTCAGCTTGCTCTTGCTGGTGAAGAATTTCTGACAGTTTGGGCACTGCAGCCTGGGGTCTGGGAAGTGTAGGTGAAGGTGTTCCACCAGGTGAGTCCGCTTCTTGAAGCAACGCTTGCACTCTGGACACATGTGGGTCTTGAACAGGTATTTGGAGTCCTCAGCCACATCTACAATGAGAAAAAGAAACCTGCAGTTCAGTGTGGAGGAATGAACACAGGAGAGCCTTGGAAATGCTTCACGAATCTGCCTGTCTCCCATCTCCAGGAACAAAGAAAGGAGAGCAGAGGAAGGCATCACTAGCTAGATTCTGAGCAGCGGCAGGAGCTATTGTGTGAACTCGTGTCTAAGGCAGACTGGTTCAGGCATCTTTCCTTCAGCTTCAGGGCACTCTGCCAAATGCCCAGATGCTCTGGCTACATGGCATAGCTTCCTTCAAAGAAAAGTCAGAAACTGTACACTCCCCAGTGAATTCAAATCTTTACCTTTGAGTGCCTGGGCCTTTGTTGGTTTGGCAGAGACTTCCTTGCCATTGCTCTCCTCCTCTTCCTCCTCCTCTTCCTCCTCCAATAATTCATCCTCTTCATTGGCAGGGTTGTCATCTTTGACCAATGTGCCTGGGTCTTCTGTAAGCACAGCGCTGCTACCAGTGTGTATTTCCAGGCCAGGCCCTATTTCTGTCACCTTCCAGCCACTCTGAACTTTGTGAGAGCTCTCTGCTTTGCTCAGCACTTCCGTCCCTCCTTGGAACAAAAATGAAACATACACTAGAGTCTTGGCTTGTTCTGAGCCAGTGCTAACATGCAAATAACTCTGTTTTGTGACTAAGGGTGTTTCCAGGCAAGGCTTTTATCATGCAGCCAACAAGCCTTATTTACAGGGAATGCAGATGATGATGATTTCCATTTGTAACACTCCCATGTTTCCCCACTGCTTCTTCCATCTTTCTCTTTTACCACAGAAAATCTGTTGCAAAGGAAAAGATAGAATAGTTCCACAATGTTTTTATTTATTTATTTTTCAATTTATATCCTGCCTTTTTCCTACAAAGGGCTCAAGGCAGCTTACATCTGCTTCTCCATCTTATCCCCACAACAACAACCCTGTGAGGTAGGTTGGGCTGAGAGTCTGGGACTGGCCCAAAGTCACCCAGTTGGCTCCATGGCTGAGTGGGGACTAGAACCCAGATCGTCTGAGTCCCAGTCCCATGCTCTTAACCACTACACCAGGAGTGATCTGACTCAAAGCATCCCATGAGTGACTCCTCAGTCAGTCACAGAACTAACACCAAAAGGGGGGTTAAAATGGAACAAAGTGGACATTAGACCCCTGTTTTTCTACGGGAGGAAAGGTACAGAAATCCACTGGGGGGGGGGGGGATGAAACTGCCTCCCACCAGGCTTTCTGTGGGTCAGAAGCCACCATTTTCTCCCACCCATTTCGCCTCTCTTCATGCTGGGAGAGTTCTGTGGAAAGACTTCTCCCAACATCAACTGAGTTCCTAGCTTTGCACAATGTGTGCCATTCTAATGGACATGCACTGCCCCCATAGAGGTGGCAACTGGTGCATAGAAAGATGTGACAGGCACTGGTTAAAACTGACAATCCTCACCACACTGCCCACATCCCTGCAGTTATCTGTGAACTCCAAAAATGAGAATTCCTTTGGAGCAGGCCGAGCTGCACCCAATGCAGAAACCCAAGGAGGCTGCATGGGCTGGGTGCACAACCTGCACAGGCAGGATTTGGCCAGCAGGAAAGAGGTTCCACAGGGGTTGCTGGGATACAGCTGTGCTGTTCCATACAGCACTGCTCTGGCCTTGCTCACAATTGCCCCAGCTGGTTCAGATCACATTCCCCAGCACTGGCTTCCATTCATAACGTCCTGCCACTTTTCTGAGTTACATTTTTGCCTTCGTGCCACAAGAGGCTACATTCTGTCAAGCCTACTGGCCAATACAGCATTGTCTTAAACGCAGCTGACAGAAAACACGTATTTTAAAATATTTCTGGGCTCCCTTTAAAGGAACAAGAAAGTGACCTCCATATTAACCCCCCCCCCCCAATAAATCCAAGAATTCCAGGATCCAAAACTATGGGACATTAGGTGACTTGTGCCACTTCACAGCATTCTTTACCACTCAGCACAATCTCTCTCTCAGCCCTAAAGCATCATGTCTTGAGTACCTGTTTTCAGAAGGGGGTGCTCAGTGCTTCCAGCAACTGCTCCTGCCTGCAGTGCTGCCTGCTGCTGCGCAGCCTCCTGCGCATGGCTGCGCCTGTGCTGCCCAAACTGCTTGGTGTTGGCACTGACGAAGTCGCAATGGCCACAGTGGAAGGGAAAGTGGCTCCTGTGGTGAAGCTCCATGTCCTCTCGGCTTCGGAACAAGACTGGGCAGCCACGATAGGTACAGCCTACCGGAGACACCTGGTGGACACGACGCAAATGGCCCCGGAGCTGCTTGCAATCCCCTGAGCTGAAATGACAGCCCTCCTCAGGGCAGACCTGGGCGCCCTGGGGTCTGTGGTGGTCCTTAAAGTGCTCCTTCAGCTCAGTGGGCAGTGCGAACTCTACCTGGCAAATGGGGCACAGGAGCAGCTCAGTGCCCAATTCGGGGACCTGCCTGCTTCCATCCGGCAAGTTCTGCACTGGTGCCTCCTGGACAATTGGTTGCTCTCCTGAGACAGCCAAGTCCTGGCTAGTAAGGCCGAGTGATAACTCTTGGAGCTGAGGGAGGCTTGCAAGCTGTCCTCTGGAAAGTTCCACACAATGATGCTCAGAAAGCAGGCTGGAGTCAGAGAAGCTCTGCCCACATCGTTCACAGAAATACAGTTCCACAACTTTGACCAAGACCTCTGCAAGCAAGAATGAGAGCATTTTGTTTCTCTTAAATCTACTTATTAATCCAAAACATCCACCACACACAAGTGCCTCATTTCTCCAGATCACAGGTTCAAATCTAGTGCATGGTATAAATTACTAGAGAGAAATTACAGACAGCAACATCTCAATGCAGCAGTGACCACAGACAGTCCCCAATAAGAACTGTACCAGTAAATGATACTTGAGGCCTTATCATCTCCATAATGAGTTGGAGAAACAAATTCCCTGTGCAACAGATGATCCAACTCACCCAGAGATGGTCACAGAAATACTGGAAGGAAAGCAGTGGCAGGACCTGCAGTTAATTGTTAAAAGTGCCCTTTGCTATGTAGTCCCACTGTACACTATTGTTCTATATTTCACTTCTCAAATTCCTTCACCTGCCCATTGCCATCGATCACCACCATCTAGCCCCATGTCTGAAACTTCTTTGCCCCCTTCTCATATGCCACCACCAAAACAACCTCTCAAGGCCACTCCATTCTCAACCTACCATCTTTGGCTGCGATCTGCAAATTCTAGGCGCTGCGTCAGCTCCAGTGCACTAGATCACACTGAGTATTGGCTACTGCTGAATCAGATCCTTTGCGCCAATTGCTTTGCAGCCCTAGAGGAAACTTCATGATTTGTGTGGGTCTGGTAGAGGCAATGGGGTCCAAATTATCACGACCCAAAGAACCTCTGACTCTCACTGTGGCAAAGAGTTGCTCCTGCAGACAGTCACAGGAAGATGCAACAAGCAGATCCACACGGAGCTTTATGTCTATTCAAAGCTATACTATTTCTGATTGGGTACAATGAAAGAAAAACCAAATCAGATGCACACACTTGGCCAGTTTCCTGCTGCAGCCACCTAAATACCTTCAGCAGGCTTTGCCACAGGCGTAGCTCTTGGCCTCTTGCTGGACAACTGAAAGCAATGGGGCCACTGCACAGTCAGCATGCGGTTTCCATGCCCGCCTCTCAAAAAGCTGAAACTGGCCAAGATTCCTGTTCCCAACTAACTGATGAAAAGGTCTCAGGTGCAGAAACTCCAGGCTGCTCTTTGGGAAATTCCTCTGTGTCCTGCCCAAAAACCCCAAGGCTGCCCTTTACTGCTCCTGATTTAGAATATGATTGCTACAGGACACAATCCACTCACATTTTACAAGAGTGAATAGCTCTATGGGTAGTCTTTTGTGCCAGAGTGCGATGACATGTCAGAACACAACCTACCTGCAGTGTTGCCAGGATTGCCAAGGGACATGCTGCTAGCCATGGTTCCTACAAATATTTCAACGCCGGCTGTTTCTGTTCCTACCACAGATGCCTCTGTTAAGAGCAAGCTCTGCCCCACTGCTAGGTTATTGCTGGGGACGCTGTGGTTGTCCTCATGCCCCGCAACTGCTGCACTCGGCAGCAACAGCTCCTGGCAAAGAGCATTCATCTTGTCTTCTCCTGCAGGCTCTGTTGCTACTGCTCCTCTGCTCATTGCCTCTTGCGCCTCAGCATGGCTTTACACCATGACACAAAGCAGGTACAGCTCCTGTTAAAAGAATGCATCAAGAAAAATGTACCGTTGTCTTCTGAAAGAAAGCAAGCAACGATTAAACCTATTATTCTTCAGAAGGAATGAGTGTGGTGAAATGGAAATAGCCTGATATTCACTGTTCAGTTTTAATAAGCAGCAGGAACCACAGCTCCACTGATTGTGAGGTGTGCTCAGCAAAAAGTACAACAAGAGAATGTCCAGTACCGGATGGAAACTTCAAAACCTTCACTATTTTATTCTCTGTAAGCACAGAAGAAAGAGGAATGCTTTGTGATCATAACACTGGTGTTTTTTTTAATAATTAAGGCATAATTTATAGGTTGTGCCATGGATGATCATAAGCCCCCAAATTCCGAGGCTTAAAAGTATCTTACACAGGGCAGAAGAAGCAATAGAGGCAACCAGAGGAAAGGGCCTCCTACCCTTGGTGGACATTTTTCCTGTCTAGCTGAGGCACATCAGAGGGAAGAAAGGGACCCAGAATGGCCTCAGGCTAGTCTCTTTCCTGGCCTCTCTAGTCTCTTTCTTTCCCTACCTACCAAAATGCCCCCTTCTCTAAGATTGAGTTGCTGAACTCAGAGTAGCCAGTGCCATTCTTTCCATGCCAACTGAGAGGGAGATGTGTTAAAGCAGAATAAATAGGCTCTTTGGAAGGGTTAGAGTGGAAAAAGCACGGAATAACAAGAATGTAAGATTTTACAGAAGAGGTTTTGATCACATTTACCAAGCTGGTGAAAAACTGAAAGGATCAAAACCTCCCCCTTAAAAATAGGTTCAAATTAGGAATGGAATATACTGGCATATTGATAGAGACTCTTGATGGATACAGACAGCCATACACAACACATAATGTGAAGTATGGTAACATTTACTTAATTGCATTGCAGGATGATACAGGAAAATGAGCTAACCTAAGCTGAGAAAGCTCACCTCAGAATAGCCTGGACATCAGTTTGGGTTAAATGTTAAAGAAAGATCTACACATGATGACATGTTATCTAGTAAAAGTACAGGCTTACTATATAGAATATTCTCAGCAATATTGGAATAGCCAACTGACTGTTAGATACATTAACGGTTGGATTACAAATAGGAATAATTAAACCCCAATAAGACCCAGAAAGTACATTTGGATAAAAAAACCATGAAGTTATTCTCTTGAATAACATCAGAAAAGAAAAATGAATGCAAGTTGGCACTTAAGTTATAGGAGCTCAAAGGAGATGCATGGGTTAAAATATGCAGTTCCTGGAGAATGAGAGTTGAAGACATTGTGTTAGGCTGAGTTTATCAGATTCCAGTTTGTTATTATTATTCATTAGTATTAGTAGTTTGTTAGATCAATTCTTACTGGGTTTTAATAAACTATCATTACATTCTTTGGTGCTTTCTTGGGATATTCACATACCATTGCTAGACACATTTATACAGAAATTCTACTTAATTCAGTGTGCCTTATCCACAGGTTAAGTGTGCATAAGATCACTTTGGGTACAATCCAATCAAGAAGCCCATAAGCCCAAATTTGGAGGTTTATAGGCATCTAATGCAGAGCAGGACAAGCAGCAGAAACAATTCTCACCTCCACACTCCTCACCATCTCCATTTTTGCTAGACAGACAATTTTGGCCTTCTAACTAGAAAGCTTCACGGGAGGAACAAAGGAGGCAGTCAGGATGCCTTGTACCTTAGCTGCTCCAGTCTCCTGCCACCTCCACCTCACAAGCCTATCCATTTAAGGTTTTTCAATCTGAGAGAGAAGCAAGTATGATTTGAATGATCCTGTGCCCTCCCCAATAATATCTATAGGCCACGGGGTCATTCCTTTAAAAGGTTTTACCAATCACTGGCTTATTTGACTGGCTACAAATAACAGTCTATTAATCTTCTATCAACTCAGAAGCATTTCTATTGCTGCAGAAGGCTTCTGCGCCTAAGAGCTAACTGGCAGAGTTCTGATGTAGCAACATAACACATGCTGACACCATACACCATGCAGGCTTCTCTCTGCACTTGAGATTACACAGAGCATCTCAAACTTGCCCAACCCCCACTGTGGTAGAGAGCACACTGATACCCTCTTCTAATTCCTCCTATATATATGCATCACAATCCTACTGAAACCTAGTCCTTGCATTAGCTGAGCTCACACTTTCCAGAATTGCTAATGGTATCTTATACAGTGGAACTTTTATTCCACTATATTCATTCTAGATAAGCCTGGCTCACAGAATATCAGTCATATTGAAAGTAAAACACTGAAGTGCATACACTTCATAGATCTGAATTAGCTGCTCATAAGAACACCTGCCCAGCTGCCTACAGACACACAGTAAAGCCCAACAGATCTTATCTAATAATTAATTTGCATCCAGATCAAATTAATATAAGTAACTACAGGCAAGGCATGCAACTATTGCATTAATGATGATGCATTATTATGTCCACTATTACTATAATAAGGAAAGGATCAGCCCATTTACAGTTAGGGTGTTTCCAGCAGAGGCTTTTATCACTGTATTGCCCTGAATATTTATGAGGTTCAGAAGTAATTGGAAAAGATTGGAAAAGATTCAGAGGAGGGTGACAAAGATGATCAATGGCCTGGAAACAAAGCATTGTTAGAACAGACTGAAAGAATTGGGCATTTTTAGTCTTCAGATGAGAAGAATGAAAGGAGATATGATAACATTCTTCAAGTACTTGAACATTGTCACACAAAGGAGGGCCAGGATAAGCCCAGTGTGCACAACACAAAATAACTGGCTTAGGTTACAGGAAGGTGGATTCTGACTGGACATCAGGAAAAAATTCCTATTAGAGCAATAGGACAATTGAACCAATTACCTAGGGAGGCCATGGGTTCTCCCACACTGGAGGCATTCAAGATACAGCTGGACAACTATATATCTGTTAGGGATGCTTTACTTGGAGTTTACCAGGGGTTGGACCTAATGCTCTTATTGGCCCCTTCCAACTCTACTACTCTATGATAAGTCACAGTTTTTCACATACAGCTTTCCTGTATTTTCCCAGACCTGCTTTTAGAAACATAGAAACAGAGCGAGTCAGAAGGGGCCTCTCGGGCCATCTAGTCTGACCTCCGGAACCAGCCGGCTCCGCTTTTGTCTTACAACAGAAAACCTGTTAAGAAGAAAAAGATGTAAATGCTGCACAATACCTTCAGATTCATAGCATTAGGAGCCCTCCATGTGGAACCACCCTTACAGTTTCTGCCAAGAGAATATTTCATTGTATATTCACCCCTTCTTAAAATTTCCCTTCCTGGACATAGGTTTCCACCATAGAGCCTCTCCTGCATGCTTTTAAATAACAGCTGGCATGTAATCCAAAATAGTTGAGGCTAGCTCTCTGCAGAATCCAGCCACCTAACAAGGTGGCAAGGTGGTTTTAAAAGGTCCAAGTTGAACTTACATTCCAAGCTTCCTCTTCTTTTCCTGGTGGGCTTCTTCTATGCTTTGAGGACCAGGCATGAGCCATCATCATTGGCTTCTGAAGTACAAAAGAAGAGAAAGAGACCCACCAAATTAAAACGGAGCACAAAGCCTGTCAGGAACCAACTCCCACGATGCCGGCCGGGCTCAGTGTGGCCCTGGAGCACTTCCTCGTGCAGCCATGGCCCAGATCCCTCCCCTCAAAGCGCGCACATACAAGACCCTTAAATCCATAAGAGGCCCCGAGTCTCTGAAGCAGCACAGCTCTCCTACCCTCTGCCTCTGTAGCCTTCCTCCTGGAAGCCCCAAGTCTTCCCAAGCCTCTTACCTTTTCCTCTCCAGCTACCAATATCTAAGGAAGAGGCCCACTGCCCATCCCCAAACAAAGGTCTTGCTTCCGCGCGTCTCCATCCTACCTTACATCTTCTCACGCTCTGCACATCCTCTCGATGATTCCCTTTCGGCCCAGACTGCCAAGGAACATCTCTCACTTTCTCGGCCGTTCTCTCCCTTCCTCTTTGTGCTGCTCAGTCCACTCTCTCCCCCAAGCAACTCTATGATAGATGCAGGCCGACGGCTTCGGCCGTCTGGGACGATAGAGGAAAGTTTCTAGAGCGCCTTCCCCTTATTTCCACCAGAAACTTTAAAGTAGAGCGTGGCTGAAGGACTGATCTCACAAGCCTGGAGAACCCAACGTTAAAAGTTGGGGGGCGGGCGGGAAAAAGGTTGTGTTGGTGTTACAGCCGAGAAGGGCTCTAGAGACACTTCCGACTCCTTCAGTTGCCATAGAGCGCAGGAAGTAGAGTTAAGAGGTCACGCTCACGTAATGAGCATAGGAAAATTCAGCCTCAGTGTCTGAGGGTAGGAATGATAATAGAGATACGAAAAATAGAACCGCGTGGATCACAGTATTTCTCTCTTCCGACTTAAAAGTTGAGATTGTTTTCTACGGTAATTCCAGCAACCTAGCCATATAGGGTTGTTATTATATTAGAATCCCGGAGGGACATGAGAGTGATGCCTCCCTGCTCCTATGCTGACGATTGGAAGCTTTCATTCCAGTTCAGGTCTAAGTTATGGGTAAGGGCAGATTTCCTATCTCTAGGGGAATGATAGAGTTGTAGAAACATGTTCCGGTCTGGTTCACAAGCATAGAGTGAAATAAAGTTAGAGCGCGGCTTCTTGGAGGTGAGGGTGAGATGTAAAGCTCGTAGAGCACGGAGCTTAGCAAAATTATTTGTCTGTGTCGATCTATTAGAAGGGAAGGGTATGCTGGCGATGATACGCTGTGAGACGTGTCTCCTAACTTCGCGTTTTCCAGATAGGTTAGCTGCCCGGTGGTAGTTAGGCGTCTTGGCTGGGAATGATAAGAATGGTAGTCTAACATATTTGAAGAATGGTAAGTTGTGGGAGAGTAGTGTTGGACGGGGGGCAACATTTGGTCCTCCCAAAATTGTTGGACTACAGCTCCCATCATTTTTCGCAATTGGCTGGGCTAGCTGGAGCTGATGGGAGGTGCCGCCCAACTATACCTGGAGATCCATGTTTTCCTTACTGAAGGAGGAAAGGAAGGCAAGACCAGATCGGCTTCCTTTTGGATTGGGAAACTAAGGTGGTTTCTTCCTTCCCCCATTAGTTTTAGGCGGGGAAAAAAACTTTAGAGATCTGTAAAAACCTAGTTGCTGACAAGTAATCCATATTTAGCATGTGTATGATTCTCTTCCTGCTGCCCCTCCCCTACTTCCAAATGCATTGAAGATATTTGGAGATCATCTTTCAGAAATATTGGACATTAATATCATGCTAATATATTTGATGGATGGCCAGTCTTAGAAGTTCCATAGTTATAGGATTTGCATGTATGTATACTTTGTAGCATGATAGTGTAGTAATTTTACAATGTGAAAGAAAAATCTGACCTCTCTCTCTCTTTAAAGTAGTAGATGGATAGAAGGTGAGAGCAACAGCTTATGAATATTCTATCAAATGTAAGTTCCAGTTTGTTCATTGGAGCTTGCTTGTAAATAATTTGCCATATATTTGTATATCAGGATTTTTGTTGTTGCTTATTTAAAGATATGGCAAGTCTTATATCTAACTCAAATTTGAAAGAATTCTTACAGCTGATAATATGAATTTACTGGATATTATAGGGAAGTGGCATAGTCTTAGTAGTAGCTGTTGTAATTAGATTTTGTCCACTGTATTCAAAGCAGTTTGGAGCATCTCTTATTTTCTTCATGCAAGCAAGCTAAAAGAGTCTCAGTCCTTCACATTATTACAGAAATGGAAAACCACCTAATGTGTAAGACTATATCTTGTATCTATATCAATAATTACTTGTGCTTTAGCTTTCTAGTGGGAAGGGCTATGCATTTATCCTATTTTGCTTAAATCAGTGAGTGGAGGAGTCACTAATGGGAAGTGGATTAATATATCACCTCTAGATGAAATTAAGCAGTCATGCAACTAAGACATTTGCTGAGTTTATTAGAGAGTGTTCATAGTTTGTTTGCTTTTTCTTTTGCTGCTCAGGGTTTGGTATGGTATTCAACACAAAAGCCGCTGGGAACAGTTGTTTAATGCTGGAGTTCTTGCCTTACACCACTCACAAACATGCCCTTTTCGGACTTTCTATTGACCCTCAAAGACAATCCATACTTTGGGGCAGGCTTTGGCTTAGTAGGTGTAGGTACAGCACTGGCTCTGGCCCGTAAGGGGGCCCAGGTTGGCATGGTAGCTTTCAGGCGGCATTGCATGATCACTTTGGAAGTGCCAAGCAAGGACAAGAGCTACCACTGGCTGCTGAGCTGGATTTCTCATCATGCAAAGCACACCCAGCACCTGAGTGTGGAGACGTCATACCTGCAGCATGAGAGTGGCCGTGTCAGCACCAAGTTTGACTTTATCCCCAGCCCTGGGAACCACTTCATTTGGTAAGAGAGGCCATGTGATGTCTTTAGAAGGCTATTGTGGTGCAGGAAGGAATAAGATATGCAGGGCACTTCTTATATTAGCTCACAAATGCTTCTGCTGGTCCAGTGAGGAAGATCAGCAGAATAAAAGGAATGGCTACTTATGTGTCACTGTGAAATGTTTTATTTTGTACAATGTACAATTTCTACATTGATAAATATGCAAAGATCAAGTATGAGCTCAATAATAAATCATATATGTAAGAAAAATCACAAATATGCTTATGAACATGGACCCAGAATAAGTTGCCTATTATACAAAAAGATATTGGTTATGCTGGCTGGGAATGAGGGGAGTCATATGTAGCCAGACATATCTGGAAGGCACTGGGGTGGGAAAAGCTGCCTTAACTAAATAAGCAAATTCTGTGCAGGGTCAGTTTAGATGGCCTTTGTCTATCCCCTAATCCTTATAATAATGTGGATTGGATTTCTGAACAGAAGGAAGTTCACACAACTAATTTTCCCTTTCCTCTCTTCCTGTAAAACTCCTTTTATCTCCTAACAAATCTGTTCATACAGTTGGATGGATATATGGGACTGTATGGGCTGTGGTGGTAAATATGAAAGAGGCTTGCTTCCATTACGACATGTGACTTGATTGTGCTCTACTGGCCACCACGAAGCCTGATTAAGTACTTGCCCCAGCCTTTGTGGACTCATGTCCATCCACTAGCATAGAGGAGGTTTTTTCAAGAAGTGTAACCTTGTCAAATAGCTTAATAAGATCCAGGTGGCTGGTATGTTGCTGAAAGAGTTCTAGTAGGTTGAGTGCTGTTTATTATTTTCTTGTGCTTTTACTTTTTGCTTTTCCTTTATTGGTTTTTATGATGGGTTTAATTACATTTTTAAGCTTGGTTTTATTACTTTCATTGCCTTGAGTGCCTTTTTTTGCTGGAAAAGTGGAATAAAAAATAAATAAAGTTGCATCTGAGGTTGTGCAAATGTCTTTCCTCCTCTAGTTTATGTTCAGGTGCTCCTTGTTTTGCTTCTCAGGTATCAAAGAAAGTGGATCCGCATAGAACGGAACCGGGAGAAACAAATGATTGACCTGCACACAGGGACCCCCTGGGAATCTGTCACCTTCACAGCCTTTGGCAACAAACGAGAAATTTTCTTCAACATCTTGCAGGAAGGTACAATAGCACCCCCTGGCTGTAAATCTTCTTAGAGTACAATCAGAAACCCAGGAGCTTTGGGTACCTGTGTCCAAGCGGTCACACTCTATTCTGTACCATTTCTCCTTTCTTTGTTGTTTCCTAATGAAGATTTTTTCCCCTTCTCCTCGTCTTCCTATTGCCTATCTGTGACTCATTATTGCAGGGCAAATTGTTTTTCACATCTTTGCGCTTTTCTCTCCAGCCAAAGAATTGGCTTTGAGGCAGCAAGAAGGAAAGACAGTCATGTACACAGCCATGGGCGCTGAATGGCGACCATTTGGTTTCCCACGACGCCAGCGCCCACTTACCTCCGTGGTGCTTGAGAAAGGAGTGTCCGAGAGGATTGTGCAGGATGTGAAAGAGTTCATCGGTAACCCCAAGTGGTATATTGAGCGAGGTATGTGCATTTTTTCGGGAGGTGATAGTCAGATGCCCTTCCAGCTCAAGGTTTCTGAATTGGGCCCACTTCTCCCAAAATACAGCATTCCGAAGTAAAAATTTCAGACTCTGAATCTGAATTAGAAAAAGAGCTGGGCCCAAGTGGGTGACTTTGGGCCAGTCACAGACACTCAGCCCAACCTACCCCACAGGGTTGTTGTTGTGGGGATAAGATGGAGGAGGAGAATAATGTAAGCTGCCTTGAGCCCTTTGTAGGAAAAAGGCAGGATATAAATCAAATAAATAAATAAATAAATAAGATTTAGCTGAAATGCCTAGGTACGTGAGCTGCAAGATAAGCCAGACAACTGGGGAGCACTGGGCTGCCTCTGATTTGTGAGGAGAGAATACTGTAGAGCAGGAAGGGTCAGAGGGGGAAGGGTGTGAATCTATCATTAACTTGATAGATTATTTTTATTAATTTTATATTATTCACCCTTTACTACAAAGCCAGTCCAGATGTTCCATCCGAAATCAACAAAGGACTGTAGATAGAATCCTTTTGCCTTATTAAAGGTGAAGGGAAAGGGGGACAGACCTGCTCACAGAACCAGCCTTCCTTTCTGGACTAAATCAGGGCATATGGTGGTAGCAAGCCTGTAGCCAGCTGATCCCATTCTTCCTCACAAAAGCATTGCTCTTTGCATTCCCTAATGCTGTAGTGTCTCATCTGAGGGCTTCCCTGCATCTTGTCAGTGCCCGGTTCCTCACCTGTGCTCCTGTAATCCCATCCATGCTTTGTTCTTATCTGTACTCTGGTCAAATCTCCTTGCTGTCAGTATGTAACCCCTCAAGTCCCAGTCACTGGGAATTATTCCATAATTAACCTCCCATAGTTTCTCATCGCAGAGGCTGTTCCAGTTAGCCTCTACACAGCTAATTACTGGTACACATCAGCATCCATCAAATGTGGCATTTATTTACTACTATATTGTACAGTATCTCTTTGCCAGGCTGATTAAAAACTGCATTCTTGTTCATCCAGGATGTCCCTAAACCTTAAAACCCATAGAAGAAGATGCCTAGGAAGAGGCTGCTATCCCATAACACTCTATTGTCTCGTCTGTTTCTGTCATAATACAGTGGTACCTTGGCTCACGAACTTAATCTGTTCCAGGACTCTGGTCGTGACCCAAATTGGTCATGAGCCAAGTTAAATTTCCCCATAAGGTTCAATATAAATAAGTTTAATCCATTTTATAACCATTTTTTAAATCAGAAAAATGTGTAGCAGAGTGACAAAGGAAAACAAAGATTGTGGCCATCTCCCCACCACCACCCCGAGCACAAGCGTGGCCATCTCTCCGCCCATCCCAGCACAACCGTGACCGCACCTGTCATCCCTGCACGTGCCCGTCATCCTGGTGTGCTGGGGGGAGGGGGGAGAGAGATGGGCTCAATCGCGGGTGCACTGCAGAGGGGGAGAGACGGCGTGCTGGGGGGAGGGGGAGACGGGCACGATCTCAGCCATCTCCCCCACCCCCAGCATAATCACGATCGTACTGCTTGGGGGGGAGATGACCGAGATCGCACCCATCTTTTCTGCAGGAGCGCGCCCATGATCACGCACGTCTTCCCTGCACGAACACAACTGCGATTGTGGCCATCTCCCCACTCGGGTGGCGGGGGCGGAGATGGCTGCAATCTTGGTCATCTCCCCATGCAGAGTTCACGACCCAAGTCAAAATGTTCATGAAATTTTTGTTTGCGACCCGATTTGGTCGTGAACTGAGGTGCTCGTGATCTGAGGTACCACTGTATCTGGAAAGAGCCATTATCAGAGACTGGGCTCAAGGGATCATTGGTCAGAACTATTGAGGCAGCCTTCTCTAGTCTGATGGCCTCCAGATGTTCTGGGCTATAACTTCCATCAGCCCTAGGCAGCATGGCTGATGGGAATTGTAGTCAAAAACATCTGGAGGGCATCAGGTCAAGGAAGCCCGCATTAAGTCCATTCCGATGCAGCAATGATAGCTCAGATAATGTAGGAAGGTGGGGCAAGCCGAGCATGCTGCCTTCTGATTGTTGCCTCTATCCAAAGGAATTCCCTATCGGAGAGGATACCTGCTGTATGGGCCTCCAGGCTGTGGCAAGAGCAGCTTCATGTGAGTATGCCTTCAACTTTCCCATCAGGAAACCAGCTCCCAACACATCCTCCCAGATCCGAACCTACTTGTGCAAGTGCTCAGGAAGACCCTGTGCCAGTGTATAAGGATGTGGGGGGCAGGAGTCATTTGATTTTAAAAAATCACAAAAGTTTCCACACTTTCTCAGACCACACTGATTTAGAATTTCTTGGATTGTCAGATCAGAGGTTAGAGACAGTACTCCTACCTCAGAGCTGGGAATCAGAAGTCTGCCCTCATTTCTCTGCCCCCTTGCAGCCAGCACAGAAATAACTGTACAAGCTGCTGCCCAAAGTTGGGAAAGTACCCTTGGAGAGGGGTAAAACAGGTGTTTTAGGGAGAGGAGAAAAGAGGCCAGGATGTTAGTTACCCCACAGTTGCTTCAGCCTACTTTGCTCCCCACCTGGGAGGCTCCGGCTAGTCGGGTGGAAAAACTTGTCTAGTGGAAAATGTAGAGCTGAAAGACAGGGAGGCAAAGATGGCCTCTGCTGCTCCCCCCACTCTCCTTTGGATGTCTGTAAGCCTCTGAGTTGCACCTTTAGTCCATTGACTTTTCTTGTTATTGAGGCTCTGAGTGACATTGATCTTGCTATCCCAAGGCCCCTGGCCTAGTCACAGACAAGGGCCAGACTCAGTATGATGGTGGCAGCGCCTCCTGTTTAAATACAGAACTACCCTCTTTGCCCTGTGCATCCAGGGTGTGAGTCCTGTTTTATCATTAAAAGCGGGGTACATGTGAGGGGCACTGAATGCTCCTCATGGTCCATCCGCCCAAGTTCTTTTCACCCAGCTGAAATTCCTTCCTGTATCTGTCCAGCTGAGAAGAAAAGGAAGAAGACACTCCAGGTATAGGTGAGCTGCAGATGAGGAAGGGTTCTGCACACCTCACTCTTGCATTCTTCCTGCTGTTGTCTTCTATCCCATCTCCTTCACTTCTTGCTTGGTCCTTTGTCCTCACCTGCTTTGCAGCCAAGCTGAAATTACAGCGCTCTCTGTTGCTCTCAGCAGTGTTCATGGGTGCACTGTGGGAGCAGAAGCTGAACACAGATGTACTTTGTGGGCCTACCTTTCTGAGCAGCTTGGGTAGTTCCCTGTTATCCGGGATAGGAGAAACGTCCTCTGCCATTAGCCTGTTTCTCTTAACACAAGCTCTCTGCCTCCTTTGCTGAAAATACGGTTCTCTGTCTGACACAGCACAGCTCTGGCTGGAGAATTGCAGTACAGCATCTGCCTCCTGAGCCTGAGTGACCGCAGCCTCTCAGATGATCGCCTCAACCACCTGCTGAGCGTAGCACCTCAACAGAGCATCATCCTGCTGGAAGATGTGGATGCTGCCTTTGTCAGTCGGGATCTTGCTGCTGAAAGTAAGTGACAGGCAAGCAACTCCTTCCCACTCTGCAGTTCCAGGCTTCTCTTTTCTGCCACTCTGATGGGAGCTTGGCCTTAAGGGTTCCTCATGGCCAGCAATCCATGCTGGTCGGTGCTCCAGAGCAACCTTTTTCCTAGCTCGGGTGAGCAACCTGCAGTTTAGCTTCACCTGACCTAATTCCCAAAACACTCTGCAAATGATCACTTCAGATCTTGGCAAAAGTGACCAGTCTCTTCACCAGCCCACAGAAAAGAAGATAAGGTTGTTGGTGAGAAGACTGAAATCCTGGGGGTACTCTTTCTGCTAGCATGTGTTGATGGGGCATAGGTAATATCTTCTGCTTTGCTTTGATTTTCCTGTGTCTGCCCCCTGGCATGATTTTCTGTGACCATAAATGATCCACAGTACTATCATTTTGACAGCATTATGTCTCGTTAGTCTTTTGCAGGCCATTGTACGTCAGGCAGGGAGCACAAAGCAGGTAGTAAAACTTGAGCCAGCTGTAGTTGAGTTGGGTTGGTACCTTTTCTCCCCTGGAAGCCTGTACACTTACCCAAGGTTTGAGCAGTCCTTGGCCATGTCTTTACTTACACTATATCCCTATCTCCAAACTGCCTCTGCCTTACTGTGTTTTCCTTTCAGACCCCAGTGCGTACCAAGGCATGGGACGCTTGACCTTCAGTGGCCTTCTCAATGCACTAGATGGCGTTGCTTCCGCTGAAGCCAGGATTGTGTTTATGACCACCAACTATGTGGACAGGTAGGAACAGTAGTGTACAAAATGTGGTAGGCAGAGGTTGTTAGCTGAAATGTTTTGGAAAAGTCAGTTGTTTTGGAAAAGACCCAACCAATTCCTCTTAGGCTGGAATGGCGTAGCATCCCATCCCCAACACAATCGCAGCAGCAGGAAGACATTGCATCCCACCTCCTGGCTTCAACTTTTCAGGTCTACAGCAACCACCAAGGAACCCCAATATACTCTCACCATCAATCAGAAGCATACACCTCTGACAAGTTTCAGGCTCTGCAAAGGGATGCAGCTCCCCCAGTGGCATGATGCAGAAGGCAGACTGGTCTGCTTGCAGGATTAGTATCAGATCTGTAGGCTTTTGCAAGAGGAGGACCAGTGCAATCATGAAGGCTATCTGGGAGCAACAGGGGGTTTTATAAAAGGCTTCTCAGTCCTGCCCAGTGTTGGCACAGCTGCATAATTCTCTGTGGTGACTGCTTAGAGTTCCCAATTAGGTTTCTGTCTCCAATTCTGTGGTGTCTTGACTCCTTCCTGTTCCTGACGCTGCCTTTGCCTTTGGTCCTGCCATGCCTTGTTGGTATCTAACCCTCATGCACACATACATCTACCACTAGAGATTTGCAGAACCCCAGGAAAGGTTGGGGCTCCTGTCATAGTGGGACTGCGCTCCTTCTAGTTTAGAGAGAATAGCACGGTACAATACTGCCCTGTGAACAGATGAGAACAACATTTCCCAATGGAAGATTTGCTCAGCTGCCTTACTCATCTTCCTCTCATTCCTTGCAGGTTGGATCCAGCCTTGATTCGCCCTGGCCGGGTAGATTTAAAGCAGTATGTGGGACACTGCTCACAGTGGCAGCTTAAACGCATGTTCCAGAGGTTCTACCCAGACAAGGCAGCAGCAGTAGCTGAGCGGTTTGCTGAAGAAGCCCTGTCTGTCTCTGATCAGATCAGTGCTGCACAAGTGCAAGGCCATTTCATGCTACACAAGGAGGATCCAGATGGGGCTATTGAGAATGTGCAGTCGCTTGTGTCTTGACACTGAAACAAGCACTGAGGAAACCTTTACACAGGGCAATACTGAGAGAGGTGGTTGTGTAAGGAAATGGTTGCATGGGCTATTTCCGTGGGGCATGGTAACTGTGAGGATCCTGCTTTCTGCATATCTACCTCAGTGAGGTTGTTTTTTGTAAAAATAAAAAATGAAGAGTAAACCAGAGTGGCAACTCTGATACACTTCTCGAAGAGAACCCCCACCCTGATGTTCAGATTGAGCTGCTTCTCCCCAACAGCCCTTTTTGTGAGAGAGTGCCACTCTCCTTCCTTAACTTGTCTACATCTAGAATCAGTATTTGACTTCCTAACTTACATAAGGAATCCTAAGTAAAAGCAATGCTTTTTTTTCTCCCTCTGACAGGCATCCTGTGTGTATAAAAGCTGTATGAAACAGGAAGGCATTTAACAGGTAGGGTTTTTAGCCTCAGACAGTGACACAATCATGAGCACAACAGGCTGAAGTTAATAAAACAGTGCAGAGTGAACATTTATATTCCGCATGCTGTCTCATTGCTGATGAAACTTTCCAAGTCAGAGACTGTGGTTTGGAATGTGAGTTAGCTCAGGGGAGATTTTCCAGGATCCTGACCTCTGTTTTTGTCTTGGCAGCAGACATGGTCTACAAGTCAGGCAATTCAAGAACCAAGAGCATATGCATTCCACTGAAGGTTCATCCTAGAAAGTTTTTGAAATAGCCTCCATAAAAACTAGCCAGGGGTGGTGGGTGATTAATGAACCCTGCTTTGTGGGGGCAGAGCACTTAACAAGTTTGCTGAGCCAGTACCTTCTAGGAAGAGATGTAAGAGGACCACTGATCCTTCTTTTATCCCAGCTCTAGATCCTGGCCCAACTTCAGTGCAGGCACATCCATTTCCATTAGGAGTGATGTGCTAGCAATACCAGTCATGGCAAGACACAGATGTGTTAATGAAGTAAAGTTACACTCTTAGATACTTAATTCCCCTTTTGTAGCATTCAAAGACCTTTTCTAGCCCATTAAGAGACTGGCAGAAATCTGGACTGGGCAGCCATTTCCTGGCAATGTTTTGCTTATTACAAGGCTGTAAGCTACCTAATTGTGTTATGCAACATTAGACAGACAAAACCCCAGGGAAAACCATAAGTTTCATTTTAATTGCACGAAGAATCTGGAAGCAGAAGTACAGTGGGTTAAAAGCCTCACATAGAGAAGATTTGCTGTCATAATGGGTGGGTTTTATGCCACATGTCTACATCCTCACATACATTCACATGACTACTCTGTTTATCTGCCATCAATGCTCCTGCTTTTTATTTAGACATTCATAAAAGCATTTGGCAGGAGATGAGTTGAACACAAGCCTGGCTTTTCACTCTGTATTGCGGAATGGAATAACGGCATTCTGAGTGTTCTCGCTGGCCACACTCCGTCTTTCTGTCTGAGGCTTGGATTTGATAATTCCATCGTAAGTGACCAGGTAGCCATCATTATACATGTATAACTTGTGATCATTGGGGTTGTAGCTCACACTCTGAAATGTTTCTGCAAGTTTTTCTATCATGATGTCTGTGGTGCCTTCCATGCCTGTATTGGTGTCATACGTATAAAATATCTTTTCTTTGTGTGCACTCACTCTCTTGAGGGCGTACAGCACCCCACAGATCATGAATGTGTTGGTCGCATTAGGCTTGAATAGTGAGGTTTGCCATTTCTGGATCATGTTCATAGTATTAGGATCTAGCTTCCCAATGATTATTTTTCCCTTGCTACTTTCTGTGGAATAAATGATCCACAGGCCTTTCTCATCCCCAGCAAAATCAAAGTCTTGCCAGTTGACTCCAGCATAGGAGAACCAGTTGTTGAAAGCAGCACCTTCCAATGTTACCCGTTGGAGCTCATGGGTTGCAATGTTCAGCTTACACAGGTTTCTAGAGTTGTGGCAGTTGTAGTAAAAGCTGCCATTGAACAAGATTGGGCCGCTTCCCTGGCCACAGTTGACATAGTTCCAGGTGAGCCCAATGTATTGAGAAAGGCTTTTTTCTATCTGATTCTTGTACAAAAGCAAGTCAGAATAGCTGTTGTAGAGACGGTAGGTCTCCATTAAACGCTCATCAGTGTTCAGTGGAGCGACCCAGTACATGTCTGGAGTTGGGTTTCCAAAAGCAAAATCCTTACCCCAAGCTCCATATCTGTAGCTGAAACCTCGCCAGTTAAGTTTGACTATGAATGGTTTGCTAACGTTCACCAAAAATTTGTTTTCACATTTACCTGTTAAGGAATAATAAAGGAAAATTACACTTCTGCTGCAATTGATGGCTTGTCTTGATTAGATTTTTTTTTCCTTTTGTAACGGTGCTAGGCATTCTGCTGGTTTAAAATTCCTACCAGATAAGTCAAGATGGACCCCATTTCTTTTATATCTACCAACTTATGCATGGCTCAGCCTGAACTCTTCTATTCCTGCTATGTTTTTTCTGTATAAGGCTTCCCAAAGCTTCCTCCATGCTATCATTGACATGCTTATTCATCATCTGTTTCCTTTCCAAAAGCCTACTTATAGAAGTATAACTTGAAATGACCCCATTGTTCAGGGCCAAAGGCAAGAGTAAGGCATGGCTGAGCACCTGCTCAGAGCCTGCACCTTAGCAGGTCACACCTCAGCTGCTTACAATGATAGTGAAAACACAGACTCACCGAGGGAGGGGGCCCATGCAGTGTGTCTTGCTCAAAAGCCCTCCAAAACCTGGAGCAGTTACCTTGATTACCAAAATCCACCTATGCTCATTGAAAAGCAAAAATTCTCAGAGGTGCCAAAGTATCATTTGTTTAATTCAAGCCCAATGGGTTTTGGAGACTGTGACTCCATCAGGGATAATCTCAAGAAGATAGCCGTTAAACCAAGTAAGTGACTTCACACATACATTGCAATTAATAAATCACTGTAAAATACTGATTTTTAAAGCAGCAGATTTCTAGCACTGATATTTGTGTGTGAAGTTATTTACTTCATTTAATTGCTACTTACTATAAGAGCCAGTTTCTGAAATAAACCAATTACACCTAGGCAGTCCAGAGAGTCCATTTCCCCCTGCCTTTTTTTTTTTTTTTTTTTATTTTTTTTTTTGCTCCTGTATTAATTGCCATCAACATGGACTGGGGATGAACTGGTTCAGTGAGAAAGAGGTATCAATAGATCAGGATTTAGGTGATCATAAAAGCTCCCCTGGTCAAATGCCCCCATATTTGTACACTTACAGGATTAACTACTACTGAGGAGAAGAAATTGGGTTAAATGAGTGAGGTGCTTGGCCATCAGTGCAATGGAACTTGCAGGCAAATCTATGTACAGAGCCTTGGTTCCAGCCCATATTAGCAAGTTCCCCAAAACTACTCTGCCCTATGAGGAGAGACTGAGGGAACTGGGCATGTTCAGCCTTGAGAAGACTGAGGGGGGACATGATATCCCTCTCGAAATCCATCAAAGGCTGTCACAAAGAGGAAGGTCAAGATCTCTTCTTGCTGATGCCAGAGTGTAGGACACGGAATAATCAATTCAAGTTGCAGCAACCCAGATTCAGGCTGGACATCAGGAAAAGCTTCCTCACGGTCAGAGCAATACAACAGTGGAACCAACTGCCTAGAGGGGTGGTGGGCTCTCCCACACTAGAGACATTCAAAAAGAAACTGGACAGCCATCTGAGCAGGATGGCGTAATGTGGTGTCCTGCAACAGCAGGGCTTTGGACTCAATGGCCTTCATGGCCCCTTCCAACTCTAATATTCTCTGATTCTACTCACCATACTCAGGACCCGTAAGGCCAGCTGAAGGTAGACCAAAGCTGGGGTTCACAGCAGCTTCTTCACAATCAGCTAGCTGTTTCCGAAGTATAGCCATTTCCCTACGGGTTGCGAGCACATTGTTCTTGTCAAAAGTTTCTAGCTGCCACACCATACTGGAGACATTGTTGACCTGAATGAAACACAAGTTGTTGACCTGAACAAAACATGTATGTTCAAACAACACCCCCTCCCTTGCTCTGACTTTGCCTTTACTTCTGGAAGCAAGCTTTCGATTCTCACAGCAATGTCTACAGAATCTACAGGATGAGACTAGGAATCTGGCTAGGAGAGGCTGGTCAATGGAGCCAGAGCCATTGCTTCAGGCTCCTTCATAGTTCCAGCAAAGGTGACAAGCGGCTCTTTTCTTAGGGTGGCTGCTTGGATTCCTGGAGAACAGCTCTCCTCCTAGGCAATGGGGTCCAGGATATCTTTGCTATCCCACCTGTGACGTTCAGTCAATATTTGTATTGCTATCCTGAAAATTTTGCACCTATCTGTAGAGAGGTGGCCGATTTTTCATTCACTACAGGCTGCTCAGATCGATTAATTTGATTCTGAGAAGGAAGTGGAGGAGGAGGGAGGAAGAAGGTGCTGACTGATTCAAGGCAACCCAGTGAGGTTTCTCAGGCAGAGCATGACTCCACCCTGACAACAGAGTCACATGCTCTACTGAAACTATCATATTAATATATAATTAAGGGAGAGTCGGGGGGGGGGGGTTCCACTTGAATTCAACTCTACAAGGGCAGTTGTTTATCACACCCCTCTAAGCAGAAGACATCTTTGATTTATACTGTTATGTAACCAAAGAAGTTTTAACATAGGACTATGCTTCTAAGGTTTTGTTCTGAGTTTGAAAGAAGAGGAAAAGAAAGAAGGTTCTTGCTCATGACACTACCTTGTTGAGTAAATCTTCAATGTCCAAATCAGTTCCATTTAGGAGATTACTCAGAGTATCAGCCCTTTTCTTCATATCTTGGATTGTTTGTGTCACTGCTAGAAATTCCTTTTCATCTTTGATGCCATCTGTTTCCATCAGAATTACAGAATGGGTCACGTTTTCCAACTTTTTATTATATCCGTCTATCTCATTATGGAGTTGGGCAAACTAGGGAAATGAAGGACACATTTGCAGTATGTACACTTTTGTACTCCTATGTACAAGAGAAGCACACACACAGGCATGGACATACATGGATGGAGGACCAGTGCAACAAGAACCTCCATCTGCAATCCCAAGTAGTACAGACGCGACACAAATTTGCTATCTCTGTGAAAGCTCGGCCACTGCATCTGGCCAAGCAGAAAGGGAATGTTAGTGGGAGGGGACCCACCATTTTCTTTTAATGTTACTATATTTAACTGTTCAAAACCAATGTCACCATCTGCACTCAGGGAAATGGCATGCTGGACATGACATGGTATGGTGCCCTAGCGCTTGTGCAAGTGCATTTGGCAAGCATGCACAGGGTGGTTGCAATCTGCTCTCCATGCAGAGAATTAGCTTCTAGAGACGGGGGAACTGCCCATCGCCCAAAGAATAGCAACTCTGATATGCCCAAGGACTCACAAAGTAATAACATCCAAAGAAGGCATCTCCATATTCTCCACAACAGGAAGATAAGGACTGCTCCATTTTAGGAACCATAAGGAAGGATACTGGAATGTACCACTTTATAGGATATTCATAGAATCATAGAACAGTAGAGTTGGAAGGGGTCAGAAGGACATCAGGTCCCTGCTCAGTGCAGGACTCCAAATTAAACCATCCCTTCCAGATGACTGTCAGGTGGCATCTCGGATGCCTCTAGTGAGACAGAGCCCATAGCCTTCCTAGGTAATTGGTTCCATTGTCATACTGCTCTAACACTCAGGAAGTTCTTCCTGATGTCCAGCTGGAACCCGTCACCCTGTAACTTGCGCCTGTTATTCCTTGTTCTGCATTCCGGGTTCATCAAGAAGAGATCTTGTCCTTCTTCTTTGTGACAGCCTTTGAGGTACTTGTATAGTACTATCATATCTCCCCATGCCCGGTTCTTTCAATCATTCCTCATAGGGCTTTGTCTCCAGTACCTGGAGCATCTTTGTTGCCCTCCTCTGAAACCTGCCCAGCTTGACTGCATCTTTCTTAAACTCTGGTGCCCAGCACTGAACACAGAGACCAAATGAGGTCAAATGAGATGAGGCCAAACCAGTGCTGAGTAAAGGGAAACTAGTACTTCATGTGATTTGGTAGTGATACTTCTATTAATGCAGCCTAAACTAGCATTTGCCCTTTTTGCAGCCACATAACATCATTGACTAGTATTCAGCTTTGAAGCTACAACAGTTCCAAGATCTTTCTCACTTTCAGTTTTGTTGAGCCAAGTATTCCCCATCTTATAATGATGTATTTGTTTTCCGCATGCCCCACCAGGTGTGGCGAGGCAGGTGTCTACTAAGGAGAAGGACATTTCACTGGTGGCACTCAGGCTGTGAAATGTCTTCCCCAGAGGCTTGCCTGGGCCTTTATCATGCTCCTGTTCTTATTTTTGAATATTTATTTAGCCCTGGGATAAACAGGACATGGGGCTCCACTAGCTTGAGAGATCTGCAAGTGCAGGTTGCCCACCACCCGCTCTGTGGCATCAGAGGTTGCTGAAATATGCAGAATAAGGCAGCATTCAGATGACGATCGTTTTAGCTTGGTTTCTCCTGATGCCTAGGAGTGGCCCCTTACCTTCTCTGTCTCTTTATCAATGAGAACGGTCAGGTTCTTGTAGATGTCTTCCAGATAATCGATCATATGTCCTGGGAAGGTAGTTTCAGGGAGTTCTACGCTGCAGATACACTCATCATTGTCCTCTCCGTGCCTTGGAACTGGCGCATCATGGAAGATTACATAATCTGCAGTGACCTAGGAAGATACCGAGACACACGTGGAGATCAGCACTGAGACATTTCTGTTAAGTGTTCTTTCTCACACATTCGGAACTGACATAAAACCTTTACGGCCAGGATGGTTTCCTGAGTTTCCACCCCAACCTCCTTTAAGCCTCTTTTCCTCATGTAACACTGGACTGAGTCTTCTAACTTCTCTTCTGATAAGATGCCTATTTTAGATCTGGGTGCTGTTAACTGATGAAAGATTACTCTGCATGAACAGGCTTTCCTAGTAGCCCCTCACTTGTGTTAGAGATCTCTAACAGTGGGTTGTCCTGCCTTTTTATTAAAAATTGCCTTATGAACTTCAACTCTACAGTGGTTTATCCTTTCTCCCTCCCCTTAAAAAACAGCAGGCTGTCTTTGAAGTTGAACATCTGCTCCAGGGAGGAGGGAGAAAGCCAGCATGGTGATTTCACCACTTCCCAGCCAATTTGTGCTGTTCTGAGCAGATTCCAGATGGAAACAAGCAGCACACATTTTTCCAAACTCATCCTGGGGAAGAAGACTGCATATCCAGTAGTTAATCTAGTGGTAGATCTTGGGACAAAGTTCAGGGCCTGGCAGCCTTCAAATGACCATCCAGACGGCAGAAAGTGATGAGGGCAATCTGGATTCATGATGGTGTTCTGGCTTAAGCCTGAGAGCTTTAGCTATAGGGCAGTATACAAATGCACTAAACGAGCTTAAAATGCAAAACTGTATATGCTCAGAGTATTATTATTTTTAAATCAGGGATGTCATGCAGTTGTGTTCTTGTTCTAAGGGGCACAGAAGCAGCATGCAATTTTGGCGGGCAGGGAGTGAGAAGGGAAATGTTCATTCTGTGCTTCACAATGGAAGTAATATACATGGTCATCATCATTTTTAACTATTATACTTATTATATGATTATATGAGATCGGCAGCAGGGGCTCTCCTCCGGGAGCCTTCCGTAAGAGATATCAGGAAGCAAAGTACCCGGAGGAGGGCCTGCTCTGCGGTGGCGCCCCATCTGTGGAATGCGCTCCCCAGAGAGGTCCATCTGGCGCCATCATTACTTGTTTTTCGGCGCCAGGCCAAGACCTTTTTATTCAAACAGTATTTTAATAATCTTTAATATTTATAGTTTTAATTATGCAGCCGGAGTGTTTCCAAGTTTTAATTGTAATTATATTTGTTTTATTTATTTGTGTTGTGAGCCGTCCTGAGGCTGTGTAGCAATGGGGACGGCATATAAACACTTTAAATAAATAAATAAATAAATAAATACTTATATATTATATCTTTTTCATCTTGGAAAAAGGCAGCTTCCATAGTCCTCCTCCGTGGTGTTTTTTCCTCACAGCAAGAACCCTGTTAGACAGGTTAGGCTGAGAGTCTGCAACTGGTCCAAAGTCACCCATGAACTTCATGGATGGGTGGGAACTAGAACCCAGACCTCCTGGGTCCCAGTCCAGCACTCTAAACACTGCGCCATGTTGACTCTCATTATACCCTAGTTCTAATATTTCCGAGCTGCATAACTGTGCATGTGTGAGCAGTAAGTGTGCTTCTGTAGTAGGCGCACCACTCCAGTTGTACGCATCTGGACAAAATGCTGTTTTGAGGGGCAGGAGGGTAGACAGAAAGGCATGAAAAAAGATGCTTCTAGAGGTTCGAGGCACGGAAAGCAAAGGCAGGCAGGCAGCAAAGACATAGCAAAAGCAATCCAGGTAGGATGTTTAGGGCAAGCAGGAAGAGATGGACTGGAGCAGAAGCAAACGCAAGGCAGCGTGTCTGATAGGTCCCCAACGGCAAGGCTGAGCAGCAAATAGGCTTCAGGCACCCTCCCATCCCAGGTCCCCCTGCTGCCACAACCACTGCTGTGGCTGCCAAATTTGTCACTGTAGAAATGGCTGGAAAGGCAGGAATCTCGCAGGAAATAAGGCATGTGGGAACACTTTACAGTCTTGCCATGCCCGCCCGCCTTCCTTCCTTCCTTCCTTCCTTCCTTCCTTCCTTCCTTCCTTCCTTCCTTGGATTTTTAACTTGCCCCATTAGCCACCCGGCTCCCTTTGTCCTACAAATCTTTTTGTGACAACATACTCTTTATGCTACTGGGTGTAGAGATAAAATATTCTTGCTTTTTTTTTAAATGGGTTTTCTGAATCAAGGTCAGAAGGCAAAATCATCCCATTTTTCACAGAACCGCACTTTCAGTTAAAGTTCCTTTTACCTGAGTCAGCAGATCAACATTCCCTCTCCAAGTGAAATACTCACCAAAGAAGTCATAGTGAGACATAGCTGCAACCAAGACATGGTAATTGTTTGTGGAATGTATGGTAAGCCAGGTCAGGGAGTTCTCTGAACCCTCTTTATAACAGAGAAAGTACTGGAGGAAGGAGCAGAATGATCTAGAGTGGAATTTCTTAAGGAATAGGGTTGGACTGGATGTTTCGAACTTTCAAGATTAAGTTTGTTTGCATGATCCTATGCCCTTCTGAGGAGGTGTTAATGTGTGATCAGATAAAATACAGTGGCACGTGTGTAGGCCATCAGAAGTCTTCTTGTGCTTTGTGCCTCCTCCTCTGCCTCCTCCTCGCCTGGCTAAGACCCCATTTTGGATTGATTACTCAAGTGGCAGGTAGAACAAACAGGATTATTTTTGAATATCGAATTTAGGCTGATCCTGTCATTGCTTCTAGGCTCTGAAGCACAAATCCCTGAACAATGAATGAATGAACCTCACACCAGTGATTCTCCCAAATACTCTGTAAAGTAGAGCTCAGCAGCATGAATTCTCCAGCATGGAGTTCTGTAAGGATTAGGTTTGCCACCCTGCTATATTTCAAATCTTCAGGGAGGGCTGTGAATGTGTTAGATTGGTGACTGGGTTAACACAGTTCAGACAAGACTGAGATTCTTTTCTTGGGCGCCTCTTCTGACCAGCTGAGGGGTTTCACCTCATGGGGCTGAGGCTGCAATGCCCTTGCAGGAGCAGATTGTACCTTGGTGGGAAAGGGGAAAGCAAAGAGAGAGAAAGAGGAGACAAAAGGAAAGAGAGGAAAGGGGAAAGCAAGAGAGTGAAATGGATGGAGGGAGGTTTATTTATTTTATTTATTTATTTAAAACATTTCTATGCCGCCCCCATCGCAACAAAGCCTCAGGGCGGCTCACAACAAAAACAAAAACAAACAAAATCATAGAAAAATTTATACACTAAAAATATTAAAACCCGGTGCATCTCGGCTAAATTTTTTTTTAAATCCTCCATAATAAATTAACACTTAAAATAAGTTTTAAATAAAAAGGTTGAGTGAGTGTGTGCGGGAGGGGCCTGGGCAGCTCTGACACTGCCTAATTTTGGCCCCAGCCCTGCTCACCTAGGGCATGTGGGCACTCCCAGAGGTCACCAGAGGGGAATGAAGCTAGTGGAGCAGGTTTCCCCATTCCCTAAATCAGGGATAATGTTCTGCATTTGTTATTTTATCATCCACTTTCTTGTCCTTTGATGAAAGAATTCACCGCACATTATACAGGTAGGGTATTTTGAGAATGTCTCTCTGCTTGTTCTGCTCCCTGTGTCAAGAAGTACCCATGGCAGCGTATATTGCTCCCCATGAAAACATGGACAGTATGTACTACACCAGCATGGCTCTTCTTACTGGAACTGTTCACCAACTTCAAAAGCACTAAGAAGCTTTTCATCATGGCTTGGAGGCTACCCTGTGCTCATATTCATTTGATGAAAGGTATGTTTTGTAAGATACAAAACATCCCCCAGGATTTTCTGTCTTTCATGCCTGATTTTCTGACTCAGCACAAGTCCAAATTACCACCCATAGTTTTTACTGGTTCTTTTATGAAGAGAAGAGAAGAGTTAAGAGAGCATCCCACATTTAAGGTGCTTGAGAAGTACATTCAAAACATGTTTTAAAAATACAGATATGATGTAGGAGCACAATTGCCAGCAATCGTGCCACATTCCATTCACTTTCTCATCTTGCTGCTTGCCTAGAGAGAGGTGACCCATTGCTGGGAAGGAACCTGCAGCTACAGAACCAGCAGAGAGAACACATTTCTCTAATGCTGATGGGCTTTGCAAGTAGAAACGTGTTCCCACCAGCACCCCATAAACATGGGGCCATCACAGAAGAAGCCCATTCCCTGACTGCTGCTCCCATCCCCAAGCTTCTCTCCATCCCATTTATGAAGAAATTCATGAGTAACAAGAGTGCTTTCACTCTGGCTCTTTTCGTGATCTGCAAAGCTGGACCAGCATTTCACCAAGTGTGAAAATCCACTGGTAGGCAATTAAAATACAGTAGTATGGAGAACTATGATTCCCACCTCTGAAGCCAGCTGATGCCTGATCGTACATTTTGGATTTACATCATCGGCCATCTCTTTATATGTGCTTCTTATGGTGTAGTTCTTGGCAACATTCCCTTTTGCCCCACCACCAAGCCGCCCAACAAAGAGTGCTTGTGCGCTCGCTCCCTGTCGCAGCAGCAGCATCCGTTTTGCCCACTGTGCCACTGAGAGTCCCCTCGTAGCTCCTAGTCGCTCACGTTCCCCTCACGAGGCTTTCTCTCTGCTCCCTTCCCCGGCCAACGGAGTGCTCACTCGGATTCGTCACTTACAGCAGCCCACCTCTTCCCCTTGGGGCTTTTCAAGCTAGCCCAGAGTGGAGGGGTGTGAGGGGGAAGCTTAGGAGAGCCATTGCATGGGCTGGGCATGTAGGCACTCCCAAAGCATAATGCACATAGCCAGGGGGGACCTCTCTGCCCAGGTCTGAGCTTACTGCTAGGCATGGCAGGGCCTTTGTGCCTTGAGACACGTATAGGGTGTATGCCACCGTGGCCAAAGCAGCTTGCCGTTTATCATAGTGGTGAGCCCCAGAGAGCCGGAAAGCAGTCCTTGGACTGCAAGCCATCTTCTACTGTACCGGTGTACCACACAGCATGAAAGCTTGTCACAGGCTCCTGATAAAAGAGCCTCATGATGAATTTTCAGAGTCTCCCAACCATCCCAGTGAAGTGTCTGAAGCATTTTGTGTGAGGCTTGTGTCCATCTAACACATAATATACAAGGGCTAAGTGACATCCACAAAAGTGCTGATGAAATCCATGTGCAAATTGTGCGAAGCTACTGTTTTTCCCAGGTAATCACATTTAAAGTTTCTTTAAGGGTGGCAGTGACTACATGAACAGCTGCTTGGTATACACCCTAGTTGGTTTCCCTGTCCCACTGACATACTTGAGATTAAGGAAGCAGGCACCATTAGCAATTAGGAAACTGGAGGGAACATGTTCTTTGCCTGCAGCAAGTCCCCATTGTTTTGTACTCAGCGGAGAGTGCTGCATTAAGGGTGGTTCCCCCATCCAGAGCAGCTCCAAGGGGGAAGCTGCTCCTGTCTCTCCAGGCAAGCGAGGGGCCGCCCCAAGGGGCACCCGTGTGGCCACCATCCTTCTCTTTCAGCCTCCTTCCAGTCCAGCTTGTGGGGGAGCGATGAGGCACCAGGGGGTGTAAGCTTTGACCTTCCAGGCTTTGCTGCCTGTCTCCTCACCCCTTCTCTTTCTGTATCATTCAGTTAGTTACTTAGTTATTTCTGTACTGCCCCACAGCCAAAGCTCCTTGCAGGGAGCTAGATTGCAAGCTGCAAGAGGGACGGGCTGCCAGCGCTTCCTTCAGCTCAAAGTGATGGCGCAGCTCCCCACGTGCCTCCTGAATCCGAGGAGCACGAGCAGGTGAGTGTGGGCCTCTTGCCAAGCGATACACACAACCCTCATGAGGAACTGTAGCAGGCGATCTCTGCCCTCTACAGAAAGGCCTCCAGCATGGGAGTGACCGACCTCTCTCACACCCTGAGCTGAAAGGCGCACAAATCTGCTTGCACCAGAATGCTGCCACTCAGGGAGACCGTCGTGATAAAAGGAAAGAGTCCAACCGCTCTGTGCCTCAGCAGGCACTCCTGCTCCTTTAAAGAGCCGGGATGTTGCCCTGATGGTAACGGTTCAGGTATTCCAGGCACGGCCCAAATAGACGCCCATGGTGTCTTCCCTTCCCTTCTTGCCTCAGTGGCCTCAGTGGCCAGATTTTCAGATTCTGCTCTGTCTTGATTATACCACCGAATGCAACCAGTTCTGTAATATGCCCACTGTCATCTTGCTTTAGTCTGGAGGACTGCTGTGCCGGCATGAGAGGCATGTGTGTGGGCCATGTGGGACTTCGCTGTGCTGCACTTGCTTGAACCGAGTTTGACAAATATGATTCACATATTCCCACTTCTGGCTAATAAAGCTGAAGCAGACATCGAAAGTCAGCATCAGGTTCTGCTACAAGCATAACGTCAGGACGTCTATGTATACATCCACAAGCATGAATTCAGAATTGCCAGCAAACATGATTTGTCTCCCATCTTGCCTTCTTCCACAGAACATGTACATGACATTACGGCATCTTTTTGACATGGGCAGAAAAACAAGCCTCTAAAGTTTTGTGTCACAACATAGGGAAGATGAAGCAGACATCCATGAAACTGATAATGAGTTTTTTAAAAGCTGCAGCCATAGTGGAAATACTTAGTTTTTCAGGGACAGTTTTTGAACAAATCTAATTTCAATCACAGGATGAGTACAAAAGATAAAGAGCAGAAGCAGGTTGAGTTGCAAAAGGAAAACTATTGGTTTAAATAGTAGTTAAAAGCCTTTTACTTGCACGATGTTCAGACATCGTGCCCAATTTCCAAATGAGACTGAGGAACCCCCACCACTGAAAGATTTTATTTTTCTGAGAGTGCACTTGTGGAACAGATGGGAAGATGGGGGTTATTTCAGTGGGGAGACCCCACTGAAATGGCCGTATTGCTCTGTATTGGCTAAACTTTTGCAGAAATAGCTAATAAAACTGATGCAAGGGCTTTGGATGCATATTGAATAAATCTGCATGTGCAATATATTGCATTTATTTTTATAGGCTGGGGGAAACAGCCATGCTTTTAGATAAATCTACCTATAAGCACTTTATTTACAAACATTTCTCAATGTAGGTTTTTCTGATTTATTCACTAGACCTGCTTTCCCTCACAAAATATTTCCGTATCACTCACTAGCAATAGTATGGCTGCCTGCCCGCACAGCTTCTTGTCTTCCTATGCTAAGAGTAATAGGGCTTTCTTCCTGATTAGAACTGTCTCCTCCTGTGCTTCCTGAGCCTTGTTGCTGGTTACTAGTGGGACTTGGCTTTTCCTTGCTTCCTTCCCTGTTCACCACACTCTGGAGTCCCTCAGTGCCAGGATCCTTCTGCTGCTCAGAAAGAATAGCCTGCCTTGCCATGCCCTTTGGCTCTTTTGAGAACATGAGATTGTAATACACCAGGTAGGCATCATTGAACATGTAGAGCTTTTGGTCATTGGGATTGTAACTCATACTCTGCACTGTAGGAAGAGGTTTCTCCATATAAATTTGGATATTGCGTTCCTGAGATGTGTTAGTGTCATATACGTAATAGATCTCCTCATGAGTTGAATTCTTCCGCCTGGTGGCATACAACATGCCACAGATCATGAAGCTATTGCTCAGTTTTTCCTTTGGCTGGGAGGTAATCCATGGTGTTCCTGTTTTCAAGGTTTCTGGGTCCACCTTCCTAATGACCATATTCCCATTGGCCAAGGTAGAGCCATGAACCATCCATAGGCCCTTCTCATCCCCAGCCATGTCCATATCCTGGTACTTGACCCCTTTATAGGAGAACCAATTATTGAAAGAAGCAGGATCCTGATCTTCTAACTCCATCTGTGTAACACGCATGCTAAATGGATCTGCCTTGCACAGAGACCTGCTGTCAAAGCAGTTATAGAAAAAGGAACCATTGAAGAAAATCACTCCACCCCCTTGTCCACAGTTTTCACATGTTGGTTTGGAATTAATGTTGAGGGTATACTCTCGGATGGGAGAATAAAGCAACAATTTCTTGTATGATGAGTATAGACGGTAGGTCTCCAATGTCCGCTCATCTTTGTTGGCTGGAAAAACCCAATAATGGTCTGGAAATTTAGTTCCCATGGCAAAATCTTTCCCCCACGATCCAGCTTTAAACTCAGAACCTTTCCAGTTGAGCTTCACCAGCACTGGAGCACTGACCTTAATTAGCATACCACGATCACATGTACCTGTAGGAAAATAAAGGGAACATTTTTCAGTTTTACTATGTCTAAAGAACTGTTTTCTGCTTCTCCACAAACTCAAGGGGGATGAAGAGGAAGAATTACAGCTCTCATCCTGCAATGGCAGTTTGAAACGTTCCTGGGCTTTCTGAGCTAAGGCTAGTCCTTCCTGGGCCCATCCTGCGAAGCCTGACAGCCCCTTTAGAGAGCTGCAGAGTTGCCCCATTTCTCTTCTGTCAGAGTGGGATTCCTTCCCACCTGGATATGTCAGGGCAGGTTGGCGGGCACCCTGAAGCCCTCCTTTCTGGCCCTGCCAGCCCTGCTTCGAGGCCTGTGCACGGCTCCACAAAGCCACTCAGCGGAAGCCGTCCGTGCTGTCCCCACAGCAAGCAGGTCCTCATAGCTGCGCTGCGGAGCTCTGCTCTGCGCATGGTGGCGCATGTGCTGCATGTGCTGCACGTGAGCACTGTTGCTGCACCCTCCAGGGCGATCCAGGACAGACATGCTTTGCTGGCACGCCTTTTGCACTGGGCCCTGCTAGGCCGCACGAGGGGTTCGGCCCCCCGGGGGAAAGGGTGGGCCTTGAGGAGGAACCAGCCTGCCCATGCCCCACAACTCCAAGTTGCTTTCCTCATTTCCCAAACCGCTGGGAAGGGAAGGGAAGGGAAGGGAAGGGAAGGGAAGGGAAGGCCTGGCACGGCACGGCACGGCACGGCACGGCACGGCACGGCACGGCTCTTGCATGCCAGAACGGTGGAGACCAGGCAAGGCAGGCAGGAATGACTGCTCACTTGTCTGCTGAGGAGCTGCAACCTCCCGATAGCCAGAGATGGCAAAGCCCACAGGGCACCTTGTGCGTCTGCCCAGGCACAAGCCAGCCCCCAGCCGCACCCCCCAGCCTCCCCAAGAAACACCCCCTGCAGGTCATAGCCCGATCGCCTGCCATTTGCTTTGCTTCTTCCCGCTTCTGCTCTCAGAGAGGTGTGCAGAAGGTGTAGCAGCTTTGGGGTATCTTCCCTGTCTGCACTGCTCTCAAAAACCCAGGCTGGAGGAGGGGGATACTGATCCTATCTGAAAGAAGTATATGAAGGTTTGGATGGCTCCTGGAAACAACATTCATGACTATGGGAAGTGTTTGTCCATCTCTGTGCGCATATGTTAAATTTGTTTCATGAGGGGAATAATTTAAAAGATATCAGTGATGGGGGGAGATACCAGTATAATATGCATTTCATTATTTTGTTGAGACAGTTTTATATTTCTTTCCTTTACAAAAAGTTCAGAATAATGTATTTATAGTCCAGGTATTAAAAAACACTTTAAAATCTCACTCACATAAATATATTTTGTATGCTAAGGAGAAAGCAAAACCAAATACCTCCCTTAAATGTAAAGCATTCACATACTTCCTAAACCAAACTAACATTAGTCATGGCTTCCTGGGAAAGGCCTCTTTCCAGAGAAGGACAAGTATAGACATCATGGGGGAAACTGCTCCATGTAAATAAACTATTCTCCATGATTTACATTGGAATTTCTCTCATAATTGGAAAGCTGTAAGGGTAGAACTCTGAGCAAGGCCTTCCTCCAGCAGAGATTAAAAGGGCAGCCATCATCTTATGTAGGTTGGTCACAAGCTATAATTAAAGCTGAAAACCAGCACTTTGTGGTGGGCCTTGAAGGTGATAAGCCACTAATCAGTTTTTATAAATGTGCTAGCATATGATCCCGCTGATTCAGCTTGATCAAAATGCACTGACTTCTGGACAGTCCTCAAGGCCAGCCTATTGCAGAACACTGAAGTCTGACAAGCTAGGAAGAGATTTCCAAAAGCATGGATGGTGGTTTCCAAATCCCATATCCCCAAATAAGCTGTTTGCGGTTGGTGGAAGATGAAACTTGTTTCATTCCTTTATCTGCACATCCATTACTAAGCTATGCAAGCATCTGGAACCTCATTTCTAGCCAAAAATAACATGTTTGACAACACTCACCAATGGGTGATGGCCCTGCCACAGGGCCAGCACTGCTGTCATCAAGGTTAAGCATTTCCTCACAGTCCTCCAGCTTTTTCCGAAGGGTAGTGACCTCACGTTGTGCTGTTATTATGTTGTTCCGGTCATATTTTTCCATTTTTGTGACCAGGGTGTCAATAGTATTGATCTAAAGCATTAAAAAGTATGGATGCAGATGTTAGTTCCTGGACACAATGGGCTCTATCCAATCGTGTTATCCATCAACAGGGTAGCAATACTGGCAGAATCATTTCTTCCTTCCCATTACAACTCTCCTGTATACTCTCTAAATCTGTTCCAAAGGACTAGAGGACTCTCTGCAGCAGATCTGAAGATGGGGTATTTGCAGGAGGGTGCAGGGGGAGGAAAGCAAAAGGAAGTCCCATTGTGTGAGTGAAAGTTTGTTTGTGTAACCTCAGATGAAGCCCAATACACTCTCAGATAGAGGGAAGCAAGACGGACTCTTCCCAGATATGGAATGAGGACTAGAAAATGAATAAATAAATATCCCTCATATTTTGTTTTACTGTTTTTTCTTCTTTATTGTTATGTGTTTAAATTGATTGTTTTCATTGTAGTAGTGTGCTTTTATTCTATTGTAATCCTCTTAGAGAGCCCTTGGGCCAATTATAGCGGAATATATGTTTAATAATAAAGAAATCATCTGATTCCAAGAAAAAACAAATTCACTAACAGCAAGATGAAGATGCTGTTGGCTCCATTGCTCTAAAGCAGAATTTAGCAACTTGAGGCCTTCCAGATGTTTCACTCTATAACTCCCATCAATTCTAGCCAGCATAGTCAATGGAGAAGAGAGCTGTGGGAGCTGTGGGCCAAAGCATCTGGAGAAACACAAGCTGCCCAGACCTGCTCTAAAGGAAGCAGAGGAAGCATGCAGTCATCAGTCAAGAAAGCTAATGTCAAAGCCAAAGACCAATAGCACCAGTACATTTATCTCTACTGGGCCAAGTGCCATGAAATCAGCTGCCTTATGGCAGGTCAGACTGCTTCGTCTCTCTCGCGCAGCCTTGACTAATTTGCCTGGCAACAGCAGCAGCTCTGCAGAATCTTAGGCAGTCTTCCACATCATCTGCTACTTCTCCCTTTTAAATGGAGATGCCAGGTCTGAAATTTGGACATTCAGCATGCAAAGCATGTATGCTGTCCTGAGCTACACTGCTTCCAATGCCACAGGATTTGATCTGCCGCTGAGAGACATCGTATAGGAAACGGCACTATTTCAAATGATGCTTTACGAACAGGAGCCAAATACTGAAAACTGAGTGCAAGGCTAAATTTATCCTCAGCAGACTACTCTAGAGCTCAAGTGTCCATTCCTCAGGCTGCCTGCCAGTGTGGATCAAGATCAAGTTCAAGCAAATGCATTACACTAAGAAAGCTGCAATGAACCTCCCACTGGTTTGTTTCTGTGTCACCAAATTCAACCAGGGAACATTTGTGCTAGTTTAGGATGCAGGCACCTGCATTTCCCCCTTCTCTCCAGCAAAGTAAACAGCAGATTGAGGGAGAGTTAAGTGGGAAATTGTATTCAATTAATTTTCTGTGCCCTTACTCCCATGGCTCCTCTTCAGATCTATGTAGACAGCCCTTCCTCATGCAGCTTTACTTAATTTTTTTAAACTGGGGGATCAGTCACAGATCCCTTAGTCTAAATCAGGGGCCCCCTGATAAATGGCATAAAATGTCTGCCATTGGGGCAGGGCTGGTCACAAAACACTCACTTCACAGAAGCCAGACTGCTAACACTAAAAGAAAAGTACCTTGTCAAGGAACCTAAAATAAAAGCATAGGAAACTCACTATTTTGAACTCAAAGAGAGCATGGGAAGGCAAGACTTCATTTTGTAATATGCCAGACTCTCAGTTTTTTAAAGTGTTTTTATTTTAAAAACTTCAGAAACAAATAAAAAAAATTAGGAGGGGCATG
This sequence comes from Varanus komodoensis, assembly GCF_004798865.1. Taxonomy (NCBI): domain Eukaryota; kingdom Metazoa; phylum Chordata; class Lepidosauria; order Squamata; family Varanidae; genus Varanus; species Varanus komodoensis. The sequence continues at coordinate 3,322,580 of NW_025335798.1, read as the reverse complement.
GTGCCTGGTGGGAGACAAGTTCGGTGTCTCTGTGGGCACAATGACACCAAGAGGCACCTTGCTGGAGACTGCAAAGAGCAGTTTTGCAATGAAGTGAATCCAAGTTCTTCTGTAGAACTGTTACTATAGAACTGTATAGACTGAGGTCAGTTTAATCTTATTAGCCTGTTTTCTCCTTGAAACTTCTGCCACTGCTTGATTTATGTACCTATTCTATGCAGTCTTTGTGAACAGAGCTCTGATGGAACTCTAATGATGGAGCTCTAATGAAAGAGACAGAGAGGCAGAGATCAACCAAAATGGAGAAGACTGCATAAGCTTACCCTGGCTTTCCCCAACCAGTAACTATCTTACCAAAATGCCTTTCTATTTTTAATGATGTATTATTTTTCAACATGTTGTGAACATGTTCAGGAGTTTTAAAAGGAAAAACAGTCTATGAATAGTCCATAATAAATAAAGTATTGTTAGCCATAATACTTTGGTTACCTCTGAAATCAAATTGTTGATCATGGCTCGGCTAGAAGGTGTGGTTGCATTCTTCTTCATATATTCAGCCATGGACACCACTGTGTGAATGTCATTGATAAGCTTTCTGAAGTCCAAATCAACATGGGTTCCAAAGGCCTTTGCATATCTTAAGCGTTTGTCCAGGTCAGTTAAGTTGGATGTACTAGAAGTCATCATTGCCTGCTTATTATAAATCTAGAAGCCAAGGAGACAAAAGCTAAGACCACTATAGGAGAAGGGTTCCTTCCTATTGCTGTTTTTGTCAACCAAAGCATAAGGTTGAATCTGTGAGGACAGCTAGGTCTATGCATAGTGCAGCTATTTAAATTTAGTATTAAGTTAATTCTGATAAATTGCATATCCATATGGAGAAGTGGAATACCAACAAGGGAGGTTGGTGACTCCTGGGTTAGTGGAGCTCTTGATCCATTGCAGCCTTTATTTTGAGCTTTATAGGTGCTATTTAGAATAGGTTCAACATCATGGATAACTCCTATAGAGGTCAGAGTAAAAACTGCAATGGATAAGGAGCCCTACTGACATAGGAGTCACCAGCCTTCCTTGTATTTTTGGTAGAAAGCCAGACTATAAGTATCTGAGCCAAGGATGGTATATTTCAGGCCTGTGGGCCAAATCTGGGACACCTAAAGTTCTAATCTGGCCTTTCGCACCTTCTTCCTTGCCCCCACCCCCCAGCTCCTTTTTCTGGCTACCAAAAGTTTGGTGATTCCCTAGCTTTTGTGAACATTTCTGTACAACTTCAGAAGCAAATAGGATTCTCCTGAGAAGAAAAATTATCTTTTGCATTCCCTCCCTTATGCTGTGGGACAAATAGGCACAATGTAGGGGGGATATGTTGTTAAACATCTTATTCTTAGAAGTAGCTGCAGGAGGCTGAAAATTAGCTAGAAAAGCTGCACTGATCCTTCAGTTTGCATTGCATCAGGCCTGGATTAGGTGGGCTCAGGCAGTAGAGTTAGAAGAGTGGTGAACTGAACCATTCCCCACCCCCGCAACAAGCTCTCCAGTAGTTAGCAGACTATAATGCCTGTCACCCTGACCATTGCCAGGGAGGCTGGGGCTGATAGGAATTCAGCAACATCATATCCTCACTCTTGAGTTAGATTTTTCATGCATCATCATCATCATCGCTCCTGCCCATGCTGATCACTCAGGTATGTTTATGGGGTGGGGGGCAACCTTATTAGGGCTGTACTGAACCCTGACTCAGCTGGGGGTAGGGCAGGAGCAGCACCATGTACTTAGAGCAAACTGCTACCTTTGTGTATCTAAAATAACACCATCCACACAGACAGAAATTACAGTCAGATTTGCAGGAAACTCAAGATTTGTGGAAGTACAAAACTGCCAGGGGAGAAAAAACCCATGGGGACCCAAAACACAGCACAGTTGAGAGATAAGCACATCCAGTGGCCGCAGAACATTGAGCTGCTTGGAAATGAAATGGAGGCACTAGAGAACACTGTTATTCACAGGTTTACTCTTTTGAAGGTTCAAGGACAGCATGCTGAGAGAGAGAGTATGAGAAGTTTGTAGGAGCCCTTTAATGTAGCCATCTATAGCAGAGATATGCTACAAGATTTGACAAAGGTTGTCCAATGTATACAAAGGTATTAAGTACCATTAGGGCTATATTGGGATCTAGGAATGAACATAATTTTCCCAATTTTTATTTAGAGCTGCAAAAAGTTAATTTCAGAACAAAGTGAAGTTCTGAATGCATCCATTAAGATAGTCTGGTTGGGGGAAAGGGATAGGACATGGAATAATCAATTCAACTTGCAACAACCCAGATTCAGGCTCAGTATCAGGAAAAATTTTCTCATTGCCAGCGTAATACAACAGTGGAACCAGTTGTCTAGAGGGGACATGGGCTCTCCGCCACTAGAGACATTCAAGGCAAAACTGGACAGCCATCTGAGTGGGATGATGTAAATTGGTGTCCTCCAACAGCAGGGAGTTGGACCTGATGGCCTTCATAGCCCCTTCCAACTATTCTATGATAATAGGAGCTTCCCATTATGAAAAACTAATAGCTGTACTAGATGGATGAGGAGCCAGGGAAGGGAAATTGACCATTGCAGGTGGATTGTAGGCGCTCTTCCCACATATGGACGCTTGCTAACTGTAGGAGTCAAAAGGACCACTGCATGCACCAGCCGAGGATCGGCAGCTTTCAGGGACTGGCTGTTCTAAACTCTCCTGTATCTCGGCAAAGGCTGATGCTGCCCCTTACCTTGTTCAGATTGTTTTGTAGATGGTTTGTCAGGTTGTAGAAGTCACTCTCCAGTTGCTCCACCTTGCGTGCAGGGAAGATAACATGGGCCAGCTCCATGCTGCAAATACACTGGCCACTTGCATCCTTCACTCCCAATACTTTCTGGATGTGGCCACTTTCAACGATGACCTGGTAAGACAGACAGAAAATAGCAAGGGGAGATGACAATGGAAGTCCTCTTGGTCAACCTTGCCTGCCTTATTTGATGACTAATATCAATAGTATCTGGGTAAATTTTACTGGCCTGAATCTGGAAATTTATCCATAGTGCTAGAACAAGTCTCATCATTTGGTGCAACTTGAGTCTTCTTGAATCAACACTTGCATCACACGCTTTTTATTTAGTGCATGGGTGGGGAATTTCAGGTCTTGGGGCCAAATCCATCCTGCCCCCAGGCTTTCCCAGATGGCCCTTCCCCCTTCCCTCAACCACTTGGTGGTTTCCAGTTTTTCTGCCACACCTTCTCCCCACTGCTGCTGCACATGCATATACTAGAAGGTCAAAATACCTCTCCAAAACCTAGGACCTAGGTACTCGCAGCAGCAACTGAAGCAACAACTTGCTGGTATTACTGCATTTTTGCCACTGTAAAGACATCTTGGTCTTGGCCCTGCCCAGCACTGCAGTGTGGGACCCAAGAGCTTCTCCATGCCTCACTGTGCTGGGAAGCAGACACTTGCATCAATCATGATTCTTGTCCTACCATCCGTGTACATGATGCATACAAAGCATGGCAGGACAGGTACCCACAGGGCTTTCCATCCAGAATAGACCCAAAGGAGATGAATGAGAAGTTAAACAAGGGAAGAATAATCTGTTACATAGCACATACCTACACGCTTAGTTGGCATAAGTCGGGGGCATGGGGGGCATGCAGGCTTGAGTGTGGCCCCCTAATTAGTGCCCTGACCCCCATGCCATTGCCCCCTGCATTCTAGTTAAAACTATAGACTAGCAAGGATTAGGCATAGTGTCAGCAGGGCTAACTTTGTGCACCACTGTTTGATGTGCCCAGAGCAGAAGCTACTTCTGCAAGTGGCCCATAAACAGTAGTGCGTCAGAGAGACAAAAAACAGGTGCAACTGAAAGGGGCATGCTGTCCTGAGATGCATGCTCCATAGCTTTCAGTTTCCTACATTTGCTGGTTGTTGAGTGTGAAAAAGACAACTGTCTAGTTAGAAGCATTGAGTGTATCTCCATGGACAGTCCCAGCGTTCCTCATACAAACTCCTTTTTCACCATGGTGAGAAGAGTCTTTATCAGGATCACTGTAGTGTGTGTGTGCATGCACGTGCAGCCTCCAAACCATCAAATAATAAAATAATACATATAAAATAAGAAATGAGAGCTGTTTTCATGGATAGATTCTGTGAAGCTGGGATCTAAAGACTGCAATCCTAATTGACCTTACTAGAGAGCAAGTCCCATTTGTGCCAGCTCGATACAATCCGGTTGCAAGGGTCACGCATGAATCTAATCCATTTTCTGTTAGGCAGTCATATTAGGGCTTCCTCAGTGAAAGGCTGCCTATTCTCTTGCCATTCTTGATTAATATCTGAGGAAGCCTCCTAGTTAGTTCTATGCTCCAGTCACTGTTAACCTTCCCATCCTTGTAACCTGTCCAAATCTGGCAATAGTTCTATCTTGTTTCAAACAGTCCGCTCTTGCCACAACTCATGTCGTGTTCTTACCTTTCAGCTTATGAGCAGCAAAGCAGTCCATAACGTAGCAGATACCTAAAGAAATGCCTAAGCCAGAATAAGCAGCCTCTCAGAGTGAAGGCCTTGTGGGGCAGGCCTAGGGAAGACTTCAGCACCCTAGAAGCTGAAGCTGACTTCAGCTGAAGCTGTGCATTGCTGTAAGCCGCCCCGAGGCTTTGGCAAATGGAGCGGCATAAAAATGTTTTAATAAATAAATAAATAAATAAATAAATAAGCTTTTGCTTTGAATTAGATACTCACAAAGAAAGCCTGAAAGATCAGTTGTAGCAGAATAGTCTTCTTCCTCACTGGAGTATGCAGAATGCACCCTGTGATCTTCATCCTCACTGGAGTATGTAGAATTTGCACTGTGCATAATTTGTACATACTTTATAGAAGAGAAGTTGTTGGGAGGAGGAACAGTGTGGTCCAGCTTGGAATTTCATCAGGGTGAATTGGACAAAATGTTATCTTTCATCTTGCTTGCATATGTAACTTTCATCTTCTTTTCATAGGTATATGCCCTCCTCCGTGAGTAATTAGGGTTGATCAGATAAAGCATGAAAGCTTAGGGCTGTATGTGGGCTATGGCTGGCCATTTCAGAAACTACATTCCTACTGGCATTTTCAAGCTGGGAGGAGCACAGGGAGGAGTAAATTCAAAGGACAATGGTTACCCTATTTTTGAACAGGCATACTTCTCCTAGGATGAAAAACATTGATCAACAAAGAAGCAGTTAGTTCTATTGCAGTGATCTTTGCATTGATGCTAATGATCTTATATTAGAGACAGGCAATTTGGTGCTCTCCAGATGTTTAGGACTGCAACTCCAAGAAACCCCAGTTAGCATGGGCAACCATCAAGGATTCTGGGGATTTTAGTCTGAAACATGTGGAAGGAACCAGGTTTCCTATCTCTATTTGATTAGATACTTTACCAGAGAGCAGGCAGAATGCATTGGGGCATTTTCCCCCTCACTGTAATCCAGGGTCAGTTCTTTCTCCTGGAAACCATCCCTTAATGCCTGTTCTCCTCTATACACTATCAGTCTGAGCTCAGAAAAATCTGACAAGCCCCATGCAGCAAACAAAACTGGAATGTACCATCATAGCTTCAGCATTGCTGGAAACAACCACACCATGAAAGAAAAGTAGCAACATGGTCAGAGGACTGAGGAAGATATGAATTGTCCCCCATATCTGAAGACTTAACAGGAAGAAGCTTTGTAACTGTATAAAATTGCAGCTGAACAAACTCATGGCAAACATGACCCAAAGGCTACAATTGTGGGGCGGAAGTCATGAAAGAAACTAGATGTACTGCAGACAAATGCTTGTTTTGCACTCCAAAATAAAAACAAAACAAAGGAAAAAAAGATAAACTAATTGACATGAATGGAAATAAACTGCAAAGGGGATTGGGAAGGGAATTCGGCTCCCCAGAAAAATGTGGCAATAAAGATAATGAGACTACTCATGAAGAATAGCTCTGGTACAGCTGAAAGCCACGACATTCAAAGGGAGTGACTGGATCAGATCAAAGACCTTTCTGGTCTAGTATTCTTTTCCCACAGTGGCCAACCAGTTCCCTGTGGAAAGACCGCAGAGTAGGACATGGCTGCAAAAGCACCCACCCATGTGTGATTGCCAGTGATTGGTATACAGGTACATATTGGTATATATCTAGTAGCCGTTGACAGGTTAGATACAGCTTGATAGGGCAAGGCAAAGAAAAGAAACAGAATAAAGAAGTAAAGAAAAAGAAAGAAAAGAAACAGATCAGGAGAATACATTACAAATCATTGAATTCCAAGGGGAATGCATACAAACAAGCAGGGGAGGGACTGTGATGACAAACAAAATTTTCCTGGAAAGGATGAAGGTGTGCTAGTAAGCACTAATCAGACTTCCACAGTATTTTGTTAGTTGCCTGAAGATACTTTAGATATACCATGAAATATATCCTGAGATTCATTCAGTTAATTAAAAGAGCTCAGTCGCATCTTTAAGGCTAATTATTTGGGGGGGGGGGGGACATAAGGCTTTGGAAACAGAATTGGGTTTTGCAAAGGCATGAATGGTGTAATGAAATATGGAATATGGTAATTAATGATAAACTGACGACAGAAATAAAAATTAAAAAGGGTTAATGAAAGCAAATGAATATAATGAAATTTGGGAAGATTTTGTAAAAGTAGTACTGATAGAAGGCAAAGGCTGTAAACCCAATCAAGATTATATGAATTTCTGGAGGGGATGTGGGTATAATTGAAGTATATTATATATTAGTAATTGTTATAGTATGTGCATGATGGTAGCATTGGTCTCCAGGGTGGTGGGTGCACTCTTTCATTTATTCTTTTTTAAATTGTGTTCTTTTATATTACTGTTGTTGTAATTGTATTTATGGTATTTTCCTGTCTAAAAAAAAGTAAAAAGGGGGGAGTAAAAAAAAAGCCTTCAACTGTTATCTACCTTATCAGATACTAGTGTGAAATAAATTTTCTGTTCATCTGAAGAACACTCAGTCTCTCAATAAAATCATTTTTGTAGTCTTAAAAATGCAGCCAAACTCTTTCATCACTTCCTTAATAAAGATTAAAAAGGTACCTTTATGTAATCATAAAAAACAAAAACAGGCATGCTGGTCCATGAGGGGAGGAAATCTAAAATTCACAGTTGAACTATCTTCTGTTAGGACCAAACACAATGCCACAAAAATGGGCAAGTTTTGCTCTTCTCCCACACTCTTCAGCAGGCTAGATGATGCAAAAAGGGTAGGGGAAGAAAACGTCCAGAAATGTGGCCAGATGTGATGGTCCATGAGTTTTCTAGACAAGGCTGTGCCTGTATTTTGTTGCAGAAATGAGATCCAAACTCAATAGGAGGAACATTCCCTTTGTAGGTTTTAACCTCTAGGTGGCACTATGGTATAGCAGAGTTACACAATCACAGGAAAGAGGTTTCTTTCCATTATCAGAAAAAAAAAGTCCTATTATTCATTTTCTTTTTTTAAAGTGCAGTTTAGAAAAATAGGCATAATAAAGTGTCACTATGTGGTCTAAAGAATCTATAAACTGAGTATGGAATGACAAGTGCACAATAAATGCATTTAGATGACTACTAAATTTGTTCATCTGTGAGAGGCAAATCATGTTGCAAGTTACAATATTCAAAGGAGTACCAGAAGCTAGGGAGTCTTGGCCCAATAGAAGGAGATGATCCAAATATGCCATTTTAGAAACAAAGGGCTGATCATATAAGAAAAAATTAACTTCACTGCAGCCAAATTCTATTGTTTTCTGCAGTTAAAACAAGTGGAGTGGATTTCCTGTAAGATATTTTAAAAAATAAAGAAATAAAATGGGATTAAAGCTAAAATCCTATACCGCTTATTTAAGTGTAATTTCCACTGCCACCAGTGGGAATTAATGTTGGGAAGACATGCATCGGATTGCACTGTAAGCCACTTTAGTATAGACTCTATAAAAGAAGGGAAGAAAATGTGTATAAGCCTGCTGCATGAGTTCTCTCCACATTTCCAGTGAGACACTGTAGCAGCCTCTCAAAAACATAGGAAATTCTGTTTTAATGAAAAGATACAAGTTCTTTGCACAGCAAGAGGGTGTCACTTCTCTTACTTGGATCATTCTATTGGTGCGTAATTTACGATTTCCTTGATCTCTGTTGGGTCAGGAGAAAAATTGGTACAGATTGTATACACATGCCATATGTAGCATGCAATACTCCCATAATATGGTGGGAGGGTAAAGCGCTGCAACTCATGAGTAGGAGTATGGAAGCTGACACCCTTCAGTTGTTTTGGACTACAACTCCCATAAACACAATGTCTGGCATTGTTGGCTGGGGCTGACAGAAGCTGAAGTTCAAAACATCTGGAGGATACCAGGTAGCTCAGAAAGCTGAGAAAGGATGTAAACATGATTCTAATATTTAAAGGCCAAGTAAGTTCATTTTATATTTATTTTTAAATATAGTATTATGCAGTAGTCATTAGAAAAGTTATCATAAGGTGCTTGTAACCACTTGGAAATGCGATAGCAACAAAGTCAGGCATAGGGGTTGGCCACTATTCCAACCCCTATACCTACCTGGCTTTCCAGAGAGCTATAGAGGGTTGCTACAAACAAGTTTGGGGGAAATCATTGCCCTTTTGCCCGATCTAGTGCGATAGCACTTAAGCAGCAATCATGGGTTATCTAAATCTACACATCGAGCATGTACCCAGGTACAGTTTTCTCAGAAGTCAATGTACTCTGAAGTAAGGATGCCTCTGTATGAAAGGGCTCTTGCAGTGATGTTTGTGGGATACAGAAAGCACTGCCAAATCTTTAAGGGCTCTCAGTCCTTTTGATGTGGGGTAATGGGCACAACGAGGCTACCCACACAAACCAGATTGGAATGTACTACAGGTACTACCAGCGAGTAATGTTCTCATGGAAGCTGTGGTCTCCATTTCTGTTTATTGCAAACTGGACAGCACCTACTCTTCTTACAGACATTACCTTTGCAGGAAAAGAGTGGGAAATTCACTACTTTCAGAGAAAAAGAATGGAAAAAGACTGAAGCAACAAAGATGATTTTGTCATAATTTTAACACTTGGAAAATCCAGTCAGGTATTCCTTGTATACATATGGGAAGGTGGTTCCAATATGCCATAGAAAATAGCATATATTTTCTAATTATGAACCATATTGAGTTCACACAGGAGGAAATGTATCTTGGGGATTTTGTAAAAGAAGGCCTTGCTGAATCTGGAAGCAGTAGCAGAAGGAAAATGAATAGGCTAAGAAAATAAGGCAATGGGCACCAAAGGAAAGAGAGTCACTGGCTAAAAGGAAGGTGGTGTCATAGAAGGGGAGGGTTTCAAGGCAGATGATGTGATCAGCACCACCAAAGGTGTGAAACAGTTCAGGAAAGCTTGAGGTCCAGCTTGGCAAAATCAGCCTATCATGGAAGCAAAATAATTGCAGCTATTATGACCTCCTCCCCCGTCCCCACCCCAAGTATATTGCTCTTTGAGCTGCAATTTGAATTCTCTTTATAACAGGGGATGAGATGACAAAGAAGGAATCTCTACCAGAACACTGCTGAGAACAGATTGACAGAGATCAAATCCTTCAGCTCTAATTTTAACAAGGCCACTCCTATCCCTTTGCTTCCTTCACTTCTGAGTTCTTCCCTGATTTTAAGCACAATTATCTTCCACCATTAATGAGGTTTTGAGATTACTTCTCACCTGCTCCATTCCACTAACTTCTTTCCACTCACTTCCAACTTCTTGAGCAGACTGTCCTCCAGCTGCAATCTATTCCAACTTACTTTTTACCTACTGTGCTGTATGCTATGCAACTGATTTGTACCATGCTTTCCGGTTATCTCCTTTGTCTAATTCTTAATAAGTCTTCTCAGTCATGATTCTTCTGTTTATCATATTATCCACTCTGATACATTTAATACGGTAATAAGGACATGGTCTCTTCTCCAATGTCTTTTCCCCTTCTTCATGTAAAGGAAATCATTTAAAAATTTAGTGTCAGTTCTTGCTAAAATGAAGCTTAAGATCTGTGATAATATTCGAGCATTGTTAGTGTTCTTCTAATGAAGAATTTGTGTGTGCATGTTTATGATATCAGTAATAACAGAAACTGAAACAGTATTATTCTTTTATTCTTATAAGGTACAAGAAGGGATCTGGTCACAAAGGGAAAGGTAAAACCAATACTAAGCTCAGTTGTGACAACTAGACTGTGGGTAACAAATTGGAAACAGCTATTAGGAACTACTGGAGAAGTATGGCTAAAAAAATGTGGTTGAAGGGCAGAGTGTGAATCCCTAAAAAAAACAAAAAAACCCTTTGTTATTCTGTTTTACTAATGTTGCATCTGCATTATAAACTGGAATTATTTCAGTTTATACAATTTATTTCTATGCAAAACCTGTTTTTAAAAATCCTGAAGTCTAATGGTTGTTATATGATACCTAGGGTCCAATTAGATATGACCCACATTTTGGAACATAAGTAACAGCAAACTTAGGAGCAGAATGAGGTGGACAATTTCAAGTAGAGAACGGGTAGTTAGAAAGGACATGCTCAACTGTTCCTTAGTATTAAAAATAATGAAATGAACAAATGGGGAGGTGGAAGAATCTACAACTGTTGGAGTTCCATTGTCAATAATATTCTACCTCAACAGTATTTTATTTATTTTTCGATTTATATCCTGCCTTTTTCCTACAAAGGGCTCAAGGCAGCTTACATCTCCTCCATCTTATCCCCACAACAACAACCCTGTGAGGTAGGTTGGGCTGAGAGTCTGTGACTGGCCCAAAGTCTCCCAGTTGCCTCCCCCCTCCCATTTTTCCTTCAGCAAGAATAGTCTTTTCAAAGTTAGATACTTGCATTTTCTCTGGTAGTTCTTTGATCTTGGTACAAATTTACTCATGTGGTTGATAGTCTCTGTAGACAGAAGCTAGTTACATCTTCTTGATCAGATATTTTTAATAACACTGATTATAAAGTCAAGTGTTTCCAACCAATTTTAGTAAGAAGATAACAGAGGATGATTGGAGCAATTGTTCATTTTCCATGAACAGTCTCCATTGGGATGGGGGAATCAGAGAGCTGCAGCTTTCTCCCAGCCCTCATCAGTGTCCATTAAGTTCATTAGGTGATAATCTGCAGATATAGAATTCAGTAGGCTAATGACCAGTTCTGTCCCACCCCTCCCCATCTGCTCAAGTTCCTGCTGTCTCTGCCTAGCCATATTCAGGAAGTGAATAAAAAGGAGGGGGTCATCTTCTTAGGCCCCTCTAATTTATAGACACAGGGTGCTCTTGGATATCTAGAAATCTATTACAACTAAGTGGTGAGTTCAAAAATGCTCACCACTTAGTAAGAAGACTGCAATTCTTGATCTTTTTAGCTCAAGATCTAGGTAGTTAACTTGCGTTTTAATAAGCTTCAAGTTACACTTCCACATAATATCCTCTACATGGACTACCAGAGATGACTCATCAAACACTTCAGCAGGTGCAGAATGCAGCAGCCTCTCTACTGCTAAGCAGTTTATCAAAAGCTCAGGAATACAGCATGACAGTGTTCAAGTTAGGACACCACTGAAATCAATTTACAATCCTTATGAGATCCTGAACTACTTAGTTTATAGCTTAGAGGCGATAAACGATTAGAGAGACTCATAAGCCAGTTTACTCAGATTGCTTTTAATACACATTTGTATCACATCACCACAAACTCCATCTAACCACAGTTCTGAGAGGTAGATCAATCTCATTATCAACCTTTGATGGACCTGGCTGTTCCAATGTGTGTGTGTGTGCAAGAGAGAGGGAATGAACACAACATGACACGTCAGTAATGACCTCTCTTCAGCCTCTACATGAACTGATGATATTTATACAACAAAAGGAAAAATATGAGATGGCAAAGCTCCCCGTGGGAAAAAATGAGTGATCTTTGCAGATGTACAAGATATTAACCTTTCATACAACTGAGTGGAGAACCATAAATATGATCAAATGTCAATTCACTGGTGGGGAGAAGTTTGCACCAATTTTCAGTGTGCACATGCACACATACAGGACCTTCCTGACTGGCCTTCTAAACAGAAGCACTCATGAAGGCAAAGTCTCATTTTGTTAAGAGAAATGGCAGGGATTAACTAGCCTAGAAATATACAGGTGCAAGAGTATTGCTCACTTCAGCAGAAAACAGCTCCTGAACCAGTGTGTGAAACAAAGGGGAAAAAATGAAATGTGATTCCATCAATTCCAAAACTGACCAGAATAAACTTGAACTGACTATGACAGGGGGTAAAGCATGGTCCTAGACTAAGGTCCAAATCCTGCAAGGAGCACTGACACTTATCACAGTCAGTGGATCACTGGTGGGTATCAGTCACATCTTTGATAAGAAGTAAAACCCCAGGGTGGTCAGCAGCTTCTGACAAGACAGAATCTTGGATCAGCTGGTCTGAAGCAAAGACTCATTTCAAGAACCAGCTACTTCAATATAGGGAGAGCAAGCATTTTTGTCAAGGGCCTTCTAGAATGGGCACATTTGGGAGTCACAATACAAGATCAACTGCCAGTCAGTCTCAACCCACTGCAAGGAGTTTGTAGCAGATCCACTTCCTAACATGCCCTTTGGCCACAGCATTTCAGGGTTTAACACAGGATTTTCTTTTTACAGCACAAAACCAAACCTGAAATGTAATTGTTGCTAAATCGGTGCTGACTCAAGTGCACAGTTTTCATAGCTATCAGTGCTATTGCCATGCCATGTCTAGCACCAATAACAATGTTAATAATAAGAAATATGGCAAGCCATACCCATAGTCTGGACAGTAAATAGAGAGACCAGTACTCCCCATGGTACTTTAATTACGTATTTTCAAAAGAGTTATGTTCAATAGAATATTTTCAACACTGCCCATTCAGTCAAGGGCTTTTCCCTGCAACAATACTGATTTGCTGGAAGACCCTACAATTTACTTATGACCAATAGTGTTTGCCTATAATTTTTTGCCCCCTGTTGCCCGAGTCCCTAAGTAGCATTCTGTTCCGCCAAAAAATGCATATTGCTTAAATGCTCGTACTACTTCACAAGATGTAGACCACCATGCTCTGGAAGAGAATTTCTAAGACAGCTCTACTTTTCCCTAAGATACTTCAGAAACCAATGGCTGATTAGAGAGCAAAACAAAATTGTTACTGTTCTTCTCTTGAAAAAGCCCTACACAACACATCTTCTGCCTGCTAGGAGCCTCCCTCAGTCTCTTGGCTATGTGGCAGTCTCCTTGAGTTTGGTCTGGACTGCCCCTGGCCTCTTGGCATTTTAGGATAAGATCCACGTTCTCTGGTCTTGGCCTTTTCCCATCGCCTGCTATCCTGCATGGCATGTTGACCTTGCCACTTGGCAGGTCCCCTGTGCTCAATACGGCTAACCTCCACATTGTCTTCCTCTCCATTTTGACTCTTCTGCATTGGTGCCCATTTCCCCACAATGTTTTTCTCTTCTCTCATATATGTTCTCTCTTTGGCATGTAAAATGCTACTGGCACACAGCCCTTTTTTATCTGTGAAAGAAGACACCTGGTCTCCATTACAGGATTTCTGGAAGTCTTGGTTATATTTCCCACAGCTCCATTGCCCTCTTCCCTTCCTCCGGTTTGACCTCCCAGTGAAGGCTCTGGATTCTCCCTCAGCAGTGAGAAGATGACTTTCTGCTGATATTTCCAGTGACTTGTAATGCTGTTGCCATCCAGGGCCCCGTAAAGATGGATTTTCTTCTCGAGTCCTCTCTCTTTTGCTATGGTGATGTAAGGTAATAGGTGGTCTCCCTGACTCTTCAGGTTCATTCTTCACTGGAACAGCCTTTCCAGTTTCCTGAGTGTATTTTGTGCCTGTTGGTGGCTTCAACTCCTCAGCATCTGTGACGCTTTCAGAAGTGGTTATACCCTCATGATCAGTGGCACCTGAAGGCTGAGAAGAGAAGCTAAGATGTAGTACAGAAAACACACAGACTTGACACAGTTTGATTCCTAGCCTATGAATGGAAAAGATGTACAAAAGGAGCTAAAATATGTCAAATACAAATACAAGACCTTTTTATTCAAACAGTATTTTAATAATCTTTAATATTTATAGTTTTAATTATGCAGCCAGTGTGTTTCCAAGTTTTAATTGTAATTGTAATTCTATTTGTTTTATTTATTTGTGTTGTGAGCTATCCCAAGGCTGTGTAGCAATGGGGACAGCATATAAAAACTTTAAATAAATAAATAATCCATGGGCTTGGTTCCTACAATGAATGCCTCACCACAGTTTACTGCAAAATGCTGCTAGAAATAGGAGTTAACACATCTTTAAGGAACTTGCTAAGATGTAAATATCAAAGCCCTCTCTTGTGGTTCCATATGGAACAATGTCAGCAAGCAAAAGCTGCCAGCTGCTTTCTCAGGAAAGATTACTTCTTCACCTATTGTGGAAATGATACTTCATTCTTCTTTCAATATGACTTTTTGTGATATTCTCTCAGTAACTTTTTATAGTCACTAACCTTTTGCAAGCTAATGAAGTAGCGATTCTTCTCTGCTTCAGGGTCAATGATACCTCCTTTTTCTTGTTGTCTCTGGTAAATTAGGCGCAGTTGCTCTCTGTGCAGCAATGTCTGTGTGTCAGGATGATACACCTCCTGATAGGAAAATATCCATTATGGTAATCAGGCAACTAGCAAGAAAATAGTCTTCTGGCTCTGCACTACACTACACCTTCTGGCTACCCAAACTGGCCCAGAGTATGGTCAGAGGGCACATAAGGCATTGACCATGTTGAAGCTAAGCAGGTCTGCGGATGGCCTGAGCTTGGAGGGGAGACCACCTGGGAACCACATGGAGCCACCTTTAGTTCCACTAAAGAGAAAAGGTGGAATATAAATACAATAAATGAACAAATACAAGTTTGCTATGTGTCTTTTTGAAGGGTCCACATTGCAAGCAAAGTATGCAAGAAACACCATTTTCCCCTAAGGACAAGGTGTGGACAATTACAGTCATTCATACATAGATACTAAATTCAAAGTATCCATTTTTAAACCCCTAACTAAAGCTGTTACATAATGTGCAATGGGAATCACAAAGCACCAGAAGATGGAGCAAGGAAGAGACTGTTTCTGTGTTACAATTGCAAATGCTTTGCCCCTCAATTTCTTCAAACAGGTCAGATTTCATTCATCAGCTGTCAATTAGGATGGAGGAAAAATCAACTTTTTTTTAGCACCCATCTAACCAATCAGGAGCAGGAACAGAGACCACCACATAGGTGTTTAGAGGGAAATCAAAGGTTCCTTCTGCACGCTTTCTCACCATTGGCTGCTGTGGGAGTGGTGCAGCTTGCAGCACTGCGAGGTTGTATACTAGAGGCTTCCTGCACACAGGGCACTGCACTTCAATATCCTGTACATGGAAAGTTAACAACAGCAAGCATCTTAGGTTTGAGATAAATTGAAACATAGAGTATTAAATTACTGCCAGCATACTCCACCCTAGAAGGTAGCAATTTCCTAATAAATTAGCCCTGATCTTGAGTGCTTTAGCACTCAAGGCCAAAGTAATTAGCAAAAGGAAAACTCCTTACTACACAATGTTACTGGGACTGCTTAGATCAAATGTGTGCAACAGATGTCCTACAGACCACATGGGACCTTTGTGACATGGTCCTGAACTGTCTTTTTTTAAATGGAAAAATGGCAATTGAGTGCTAAGGGTCAACTTTGGCCTGTAAGCAAACTAAATTTTACTCCTTTAGTGCTCTATGGTGCTCCAGATGCTATTTTCACTTTTTTATTAAAATATTTCTTGGGATATGCCACAGACTACAGCACCTCAAATGGGCTCCAAGGGCTGAAAAGGTCTGAAACCTCCTGAGGTTGCACACCTGTTTCCTATAGTCTGAGCTCAACACCAAGGTTTCCTGAGTGCTACTTTTATTTCATGGCATAGATGTCTGCCATTAAATTTTTCTTCTTAGATACTTCTAAATCTTCCTAATATAGCAGCTTACATAAAATTAATGTAAAGTGTTCCACTTTGGAAAGTCATCACCAAGAAACTTACACACAAATCGTTGAGACTGGGGGACAGAAGGTAATTCTATTTCTTGTATAACTTTTATATACAAAAGAGCATTGTTGCCCAGAGGCAAAATTATTCTTTCCTCCTCCCACCATTGGCAGAATAGCTGTTGATCCATTCATACTCTTTCTTATCAGACATGTGTCCTTCACAGAGAGAGCATACATATTGTTTATTCATTCATGCTGCCGCTGTTAAGACCATCTATAGAACTGTATTATTTTAATAATGGCTGGAGCAGGAATAGATGTATTGTTTATCTCCCAGGATCCTTAAACCAGTTTCTCAGACTTTGCTTATTGATCACAGTGCTGTTACCACTGAGAAAAGAACTTACAAATGAGAAAGTATGCATGACAAAGGACATGGGGTAACTAAGTGACATCTAGCCTGGAAATTTTTTTCCATAGGTCAACATGTCACAATTGGAAAGATTGCTGCAGACTCTGAAACCATCTCTGGGGAAATCAATAGATAGTTAGAAGCTGTTGGGATGGAAAGAAAATGGAACAGTACCTCTGTTGGCATAAGTGTCAATGGCTGTGTTCTCTCCTTCCTCTGTAAACGAATCTCCTTCTCCATATGCTCTGTATAACTTGCAAGGCAACGTGAATGGAAGTAGTGGTAGCATGGAGTTTTAGTGAAAGCTTCATTCTCCTGCACAGTGCAAGGTAAATATTTTTTATGAATAGGCCAGCTTGCATGTCATGGCAGCAAATCATGGTGTGATTTGCCAGGAAATGTGCTGCATCTAAGTTAACTGATTTGGTTTAATTGGAAGTTGTCAGCATGACATGTGAACTCAGACTAAAAGGTTGTTTAGGACCTAAATAACTCAGTGGTTAATCCAACAACAAACCACAGGTTAACTGCTGCATTGTTTAACCCTTAAGCAACTCATTGGTCTGAGTTGACATGTCATGCTCATACTGACAAAACTGGCCAACTGGAGGTTGTTTACAGAATGCTGAAGTGGCTCACAGGTAGCATGTGTCCTCACAAACTGCAAATTAAGTGACTCAGTTTGCCACTGTGATCTGTGCACTGAGTTATTAAGTCCAACACTGTGTCTTTTCAGAATACAGCTCTCTCTGTGTTATTTTCTAGTTCTACATCTACAATATGTAAATAATAGTTTGGAGCCAAAGAGTTACATGCTGTATACTACATGTACAAGTACAAGGATTCCCTGCATTACATCCCCAGTGCAGAATTTTGACCTCCACAGACTATGAAAAGCTGTTCTTGAGGATGGGACAGTGCACTCCAGAATATCATATAATGTGCCACACTGGAGTGTGCATCAATGCATGCTAAAGTATGGTGAAAGTAAAACTGGCAATCTTCTCATAAATGAGAATAGAAGGCATAATGGACTTTACATCCAAGTAGGACTGCCTTACCTTACAGGGTAGAAGCAAAGATTACTGTTGAAATATACCGTATTTTTCCGACTATTAAGACGCCCCCATGTATAGGATGCCCTCCCTCAGTTTTACCGATCTCTGAGCAAGCAAGCTGCTGCTGTTGTGTGCGCGCCTGCTGCCTCCCCTTGCACGCCCACCTCCCCTCCTCGCACACCCACGATCATGCCAGTCTCCCCCCCACCCCAAGTGTGCCCGCAGTTCTCCTCTCCACCCTCTGTGTATAAGATGTCCCTCCATTTTTAGGTAAATATTTTAAAGAAAAAGTATTGTCTTATAAACGGAAAACTATGGTATATGAAATGCTCTTGTTGATATTATAGAAATGTTGTATTACAGAAATGCTCTTTTAATGTTGTTACAATATACAAGCAAGTACCTTGAGAAGCTAGGGAGCAGGAATCCTGTGACCTTAGTTCTCAAGATGTTGAAATTGCCCCTTCATCTCTGGTAATGATGCCTTCTCGACAATTGCATAGTTAAACTGCTATACTTTAGAACATGTAACACATGCTAGGCTGTTAAATCTCTGGTCTTATCTGGCAGAAAATTCTGAAAAATCAGAAACACTACAAAACCCTCCAATTGCTGCTTAGGTTGGGCATGCATGCCTGTGCATCCCTATACACAATATTTTTCTGTGGCTGTTAGTGACCATCATGTTGGCTTTCTTGTCCATCACCACTAAGTTCCAAAGTTTGTAGCATCACAACTTTTCCTATTAAAAAGGCAAACTAATTTAATTTCACATTTTCAGGAAGACAGGAAGTGGACACCCTGACAAAGAACTTACCTTCTTTTGCAAGATATAATTACCTTGCAAAAAACTGTTACAGCATAAAAATTAAGATGAAAAACTGAATCACTTCCTTAGCTTGAGATAAAACATGCTGGAAAACTTAGGACAAAAGTTAATTCTGCCATTATATAGCATCAAATCCAAACATGCTTCATACCTCACCATTAAACAGACCTTATGACACCAACATACTTTGTTTTTTGTGCCTCTAGCTATAAAATCTCATCTGATTCCCTCTCCTGCCAGAAGTGGATCACTATACATATCCCAACAGGTTCTCATTCTGACTTTCTTCATGAATGAGCCCCAGCATTGTAGTATTGCACATTTTCTTCATATCAGTGATTTAAATTTCTCTGGATCTGAATATATGAGATGCCAGTCCAGTATGCCCTTACCTGAAAGCCATACAGGCAAATTACACACTGCCCATGAGGGACATTGTTGTCAGTAAGAATTTCCTTTCCCTTCTGTAAAGAGAGGTAGAGGCAGTCTATTAGTCTATCACACTAAACCCATAAATAGCCCAAGCCAGAACTAGCCCGCCACCAATAGGTCTGGACAACTTATCAGACCTAACTTCTTCCCTATGTCTTCTCTCTTACCTCTATTAGCTCATATAACATAGGTGTGCCCAGTCGGGCTTCAGTAACACTTTGAAGTGTTTGTGAAATCCTAGAATGGGAGCAAAGAAATATTATGTCAGAGAAAAAGGTAAAAATCAATGTTGGAAGAGATAAGATGGCAACATTTAAAGGGATAGCTAAATCAGCCAATTGCAGTCACAAACCGAATGCCCACACAGGTACAAAATTAATCTAATGGGCCACGACTTCCAATTATGACAACTGAAGGGCTAAAATGATTGTAAGATGTGCCATATGATTAAACTACTGTTACTATGGAACAAGAAGAGTGAAGTCACTTCATACATGCAGATTGCCATTGCCACAAGATGAGTGTCCCAGTGGCCTTGGTAATGCAAGACTCCACTCAACTTACTCCATGACTGAAATGCAATTCCTTCCTCATTTGGTGAACTGCAATGGCACTTGGGATTGCCTGGCTTTTCAGAATCAGGACACTTATGGTTTATGAAAACTCAGATGTGCAGAAACAGAGAGACTGAGGACTTTGTTTTGGATGAAGGCAAGCATGTCTTTATGCCTCAAAATATATTTTATTTTATTTTATTTTATTTTATTTTATTTATGAATGAATGAATGAATGAATGAAGCTTCTATGCTGCCCCACTTACCGAAGCCTTGGGGCAGCTCACATCAATCAATAAATAATCACAATATAAAAATAATATAATTTGAGTCGACCGGGCCAAGGATATTAAATAAATAAATAATATTAACAATTAAAATGACATTTAAATAAAAAGGTCTTCACCTGGCACCGAAAAATGAATAACGACGGTGCCAGGCGGACCTCTCTGGGGAGCGCATTCCATAGATTGGGCACCACCGCAGTGAAAGCCCTCCTCCGAGTACTTACCCTCCTAATATCCTTCACAGAGGGTTCCCGTGATATTAGTTCCTTATCTCTTGGTTCATCAGTCAATAACTTCTTCCAGAAAGGTCTTAAATGTATCCCCCCCTGCCCACAACCTCTATCAACTCAAAAGCACATTTGATATAGATGGCTACAATTTGCAGTCTGGCCATGCAAATTCCTTCTCATCTTCCCAACACAAGTAACACAGAAACAGCTTGACCACCTCTCCTCTATAGGATAGCTCTAAACAAAGCAAAAAATGTATAATACAATTTCTTGTACAGGGACAAAGCAAGTTGTCAGAAACAATTTTTCAAATAAGAATGTGCAACAGATGAAACAATCACTTGTAGTGAATTGAAAGACTGAATTTATCAGGGTGCACTTACTTTTGGATTTGCTCATCAGAGAGCCCTCTAGGATTCAGAATAGCTATCTTTGGCACTTCTTTTGGATACTAAGAAAGAAAGAAAAGAAAGCTATGTAAAAATGAACAACACATTCACATGCCATAGTGAAAGACCACAGGGGGCTTTTACCTGAGGAGGCACAGACAGCACAAGAGTGAAGCAGACATACTGAGAGTCTTGGTCCTCTGCAGTTGCTGGATGAAGTGTGATGGAAATTTCACAGGGCACAGACCTAGGGTTGGAGAAAGGCTGGGTCATAAGAGCACTAACTGGGGAAAAATGGAACAGAAAGAATGAAGCAGGTGCCATATTGTTCTTTCTTCTCTCAGATTCAAAGGCAGCTACAGTGTGCATATAACAGCCTTGATGCATATTCTGCTTGGGTCAAGTTGGTGGATAATAAATGAAACAAACAAACACACTGTGTTCTCACTAAGGTGACATTCAGAATATAGCTATTCAACATCAGAAGGAAAGAGAAGATGTAACAAAGACTTCTGGGTCAACTTGAATCATTAAGTGCAAATATTCTGAAAGTCTACAAGAAATATTCTGAAATTTAACTCCAAAATGGTATAAAGAAAAGAGATTTATCTGAACCCTCCACACTAAGAATGAGTCTATAGAAGTTCTGAAAATTACAGAAGTAATCAAGACTGTTACATCATGACTGGAAAACAGGTAGCTTTCTAGATGGATCCAGTTCAGGGCACCTTTGATTCTGATCTAGCCCCCATATGACAATTATACTTTAATATAAAGTCTATGTGTCACATGGAAGGAGAAAGTCTTCCTCAAGAATACAGCTGACCTTCCTATCACACTATGCCCGTGATTACCCCCCTGCCCCACACAGCTGTTCAGCTTGCACAGAAAGTCTTCCATTGTCTTTATGAGGAGGCTTTCTGTGTGGGTAAGTTATGATTGTGTGGCTGATCCTTCCACCATTGGCATACAGGTCTAAGAAGATTAGCCATTAAAGAAGTTGGCCATGTGGCTAAAAGTGTTTTCCTACTCATGCTTTACATCTGAGAACCAGAAATGCATTTGACAATGCTGCAATACCTGCCATTTCCTTTGGATACATGTAGTTCATCCAAATAGATGGACTCCAAGACTTCAATCTCTGAAGTGAGAGCCCTGAAAAGAAAAAAAGTGATGTTTTCTCCAAGTCTCTCCATCTGAACAGCACAAGGTACAGTAACTTAAACTGCCCCCAAGCTAGCAGAAAATATGACTAGTAGCTCCTGACTGGACTGAAGCAAGTCACTGGAGCTTTTAGCTCTGTTGACTTGCTCTGGTAATGAGCATTTCTGCTCACTGCCAGGTTTATTTCAGGAATTGCTAGTTTTTATTGCATTAGGAATCCATTCAGCTGCCATAACCAACCTACAGGAGGCGCAACATTTTTACAGCATTACTGTAGCAAGCACATTCCTCCTAACAGTTATCATGCAAACTGCTCTTAAAGCAACAGGGAACATAAAAACATTAGAAAAATCATGATAATTAGTATTTACAAACATGTTGCCCATTCCTAAATCTGGTAGCAATCCAATTAAAAAACTGCAGTGAGAAAACACTAAATGCTTAGCTGAAAGGGGAAAAAAAAAACAAAACAAAACTGGGGGATAGCAAGGCCTCCAAAGTCAACACTGGCACAACAAAATGTGTAAATTTGTTGTTGCTGCTGCTCATAAAAATTAAAACACACACACACATCTATTTGTGATAGATCTCTTCTAGAATTCCATCTTAGTTGGTAGTTAACCAGAAGGAATTGTCTCTTTTCATTCCGTAATTCAAGAGTTACAGTCTTATACAATGAGAAACAAGCAGAAACAGAGCTATAATACGTCTTTGTTGTTGTACAGAGTATGTTTATAATATAAATGAAGAAAAATGGTTTCAAATATGGAGTTAGAGCTGAGTATTAGCTAGAGCAGCTGAAGAGATAAGTTCTCAGAATCAGTATGTGTGATTTGAGCGAGAAATGAACACTGATTTCAAACTGTTAAAAAAGGGGGGGATTTGGTCAAAAAGACCAAGGAAAGGAGAAATAAAGAACTGACTGAACAGAGCAAGCTTGTTATTAAGGTTGGATACAGATTCCTGCTCACCTAGTTCCATTTCTGTGAAAAGACAAAAACTGTCACCTTTCTCCTTCTTCTGGGTGTGCCGTGACAAACAACATATAGAGTTGTACGTCCTTTTATTTCAACGGGTCTACTTTAAATAGGTCTGACACTGGAAAGAACCCGACAACGACAAAAGCCCTTCGAGGATTAGATAAAACAAACCAACCAGCGTGGAAAGATGAAGCCTATGAGCAAAAAACGCCTGGATAAAGTACAGAAGGCTCATCCAGTTCCATCCCCGAGGAAAACGGAGACTACAAAAGAATACAACACATTCACTCTCTTACCAATCCACCGCCTCCTCCGACTCTTCCACATCGCCAGCCGCCGCCATCTTGCCTGTGCAGAAACGGAAGCACCTCGAGTCTGGCCAAGCTCGCTTCCGGCGCCGGTAATTGCTAGGCAACCGCGCGGAGACGCCATCGCCCGGCGCCTGCGCCAACGGCGAGCTAACTGACTGGCTGGGATCCCGCGCTTCAGCCTCGTCGTCTCCTCCCGCCCCAGCAGCGCCGGCGGCATCCAGCTGACTCCGCAGACGCGGCGCATCCTTTCGTCAGCCCGGGTGAGGGGATGTGGAATGGAGGCCTGGGTGGCCGATGGAGCCGGTGCCCTGCTGGGACCCTAAACACGACCCGCGCCAATTCTGTTGAGTTCAGCGGAGTTTAAGGTAAGCGGGAAGGGGACTGCAGGCCCCGCTGAACTGGATAAAACCGTTTTCTTTGCAAGAAGTCTTGTATAGGATTGTACTATCGAAATGACAAAAGAAGCTTCTGCGACATCTTGCGCTATAATCCTTTGCATACTTCGACAGAAACAAATCCTGCAATTCCTAGCATTTCCCAGCCAGGATGCTGGGAGCTGTAAAACCATTTTTCTGTCTAAACATGCATGGGATTGTACCTTAAGGTGCCACACAAGCTTCTTTTGTTGTTTCGACAGTGCAATTCCAGTTCAGTGAATTAACTAACTTCTGACTTCCTCCCCCATGCTTTCTATAAAGAGCATTTCGGGGACTGTTACGAAAGTATGACCCCCACTCTAATTTCAACAGTGATGAACACCTATGGAATTTGATTTGGCTACTTAAAGACTAACACCAAAGGGGTGTAGTGTGAAAACTTATAAATGTGGAAGTCTTTTCAGTGTTTTGTAGTAGAGTCTTTTCTTTTTAAAGCATTTTAGTGACATTGGATCCCCAAATCCCATCAAATTTCTAGAGGCAGGATAATAAACTTTCAAGAAGAAGGATTCCAAAACCAAAGTGAGGGAAGGTACTGTATGCCAGGATCACAGTGAGAAGGTGAAGCCAAGACTGGGAAAAATTATTCTGGAATACTCTGGCTTGTGTGGCAAGGGAGTTTGAATCTTTATGAAAGGTCCAGTTAATTCTCAGCAACGGACATGAATCTAATGATGAAACAAAATCTTTGTTATAAGAGGGGGTACAGCATGATTTGTGATGATGTGGTGATTTGAAATGTGAAGCAGTTGATGAGAACAGATGGGAGATGGCTATTAAAAGGAAGGTATAGCTGAAGATTTGTTATGAATGGATGGTAGCAAGAGGATGATACGGGAGGGGAGCAAAAGAACTTAGTTTCCATCTTTGGACTTTCAGGTAGCAAACCTCCAATTGCCAACCCCAAATTTCCATCATGGAACAGTATCATGTGTTGGAGATAATTGGAGAAGGCTCTTTTGGAAAGGTGTACAAAGGACGTCGCAAATACAGTGCACAGGTAAGAGCAGAAGAGAAGAGAGAGGGTGGCCTTCAGCAAGCTGGTGATATAAGAAGTACATGTCTAAGGCTAGAGTGGGCTTTGTTCCACAATTCATTTTTCAGGGACAGAAAAGCAGGTAGAGGGGAAAGTACCATACAACATCTTTCCTAACTTCCTTTTAACACTTTGACAGATCGTGGCTTTGAAGTTTATCCCCAAAGTGGGTCGGTCACAGAAAGAGCTGAAGAACTTGCAGCGAGAGATTGAGATCATGAGAGGGCTTCATCACCCTAACATTGTCCAGATGCTTGACAGTTTTGAGACTGATAAAGAGGTGAAGTGTTTTCTGGGAATCTGTTTTAAGTGTGGGAGGTAGAAAAAAGTGCGCATCACTGGCCATGTGCAGGTCCCTGAGGAGCAGCAAGTCTGAAAGCTGTTAGAGGGTCTATGGCATTCCTGTTCTCTACTAGTAAGGTCCTAGGAAAGGTGATTCAAGAGTCACCTATGAATAGGAGAACTATCTAAAATATACATCCAATCTGGCTGTGGCTACTTGTTTATGCAACTATACCTGGAAATTCATGCGTTGAGATCTATCAGCACAATGGCATCTCCAGGGAATGTTCCAGCACACCCACCTCTCAGAGTGTTGACCCTTCCTTAGCAAGCTTGCTCAGTTATATAATCACAATGTGATCATTCCTGCTGAACTCTCTTCTCTTAATTGTGGCTTTCTGATGCTCTCGAACAGTGCCAAAATAGTTTCGGTCATAACTTAATTTCCCTCTCTACAAACTATGTAAATGTTCTGACTGGACTTCTGGTTTGGCTCTTGTGCTTCAGGTGGTGGTAGTGACAGATTATGCTGAAGGGGAGCTCTTCCAGATCCTTGAGGATGATGGAAACTTACCTGAGGAGCAGGTAACTGTGACTCAAAGAGTGGGATTTGATACTGGCATAAGCAGGAGAATTACTTCAGCAAGGAAAGAGTATCAGCGTGTTAGGGTGGTCAGATCCTGCTACTCAGTGCACTTGCTTCCTGTGTACTTAGCATGAATTGTACCTCCTGAAGAACAGGTGAGTTGTCAGAAGATGGAGATGGGCAAATATCCCAATCTCTAAAAAGTGGAAAAATATGTCTCTGGGTGACAACAGACCTTGAAACTAGGAAGAATACTAGAACTGATGATAAAGTAGTAATTCTACAAGCATCTTGATTTGGGATGGATAGATGTGTCAACCTCAGTCTTACCAAGATGGTCCATTTTTTCAGATCAAGACTATTCCATCCATTTTCTATAAATGCTAGCACTGTAAAAACTAAGTAAAGCCATATGAGAATTCATAAACATTTTTCTAATGTACACATTTTCTGCACTTTTTGAAATATTCACATTTTTGTCCAGATACTTTATATTGTAGAAGTACTCTTTTGTGCATGCTTTTCTCAAATATATGCATTTTGTGTGCACTTTGCTCTTAGATGCACATTTTTGTGCACATTGAGGCAAACTGCATTGGAAGCTTGCATATTTGTGCATTTGGAGCACATTTGCTGAAAGGCACAGGGGGTGCCAGTTGAGTAGATTCCTAAATCCCTTCAATGTAGTGAATTTCTTATCTATATTGATAGTAATAACAGTGCACTAGTTAGTCAAAGCCAGCACAGATTATGAAGAATAAATCTAGTGCTGCCTATCTTATTTCTCTTTACGTTTAGTTTATGCTGTGGATATAATTTATCTTAATTTCAGCAAAGCAGTTGACAAAATTCCCCATGATATTGTGGTTAGCAACCTGGGCTAAATATGAGCTAAATGACAGTATTGACTTGTGCACTTATAGTTGATTAGTAAGCTAAAAGCTTAGAAAGATCATTAATGGTTCCTCATCAAACTGCATAGATGTTTCAAGTGGGGGTTGCAGGACTCTGTCCTTATCATGGGTTTCTTTAGTATGTTTACTAGTGACTTAGATGAAGGGCTAGAGGAAATCCTTGTCACATTTGGAGATGATACAAAACTAGAGCAAATGGCTTGCTCTGAAAACTTAGAAACAGATTCAAAATGACCTTGACTGAACTACCACAGTCCTCTGGAAAGAGTGGCAACTGCAGGAGCTGCTCCAGTCCTCCTCCTCCTGTGTGTGGCCCAGTAAGGAAGAGGCAGGTGACACAGGCAGGGTGATGCACCTTGAGATTGAATTAACGGTGCAGTGGGTGGTGGGCCACATGCTGACTGTGGGAGTACTGAACAGGGAGAATGGAGATCATGATAAAGTAAAAACCATTTGATTGTCAAGTAGATCAAGGTAAAAGCTTGTGACATGGTAATCACATACGATTGCTTGTCGTGTTGTGAGAATGCAGCCATTGAGTTCCATGTGTTTGTGTCTCTTGGGGCAGGAACTATGATCCAAAGTTAAGGTACATCAGCAGAGATAATAAAAAGAATAGAGATTTTATGCTGGATCTGAGGCACATCTCCCCAGTAGTACGTGGCCTTTGCTAAGTGTCAGATTGGCCATTTCTCTCTCAGGTACAGGGTATTGCTTCTCAGTTGGTCTCTGCACTTTACTACCTGCACTCACATCGCATCCTGCACCGGGATATGAAACCCCAGAACATCCTACTGGGAAAAGGGGGTATAATCAAGCTCTGTGACTTTGGGTAAGTGCCTTATGATTTCATTTTCCATACTAGCTCCAGGCCTTGGTACTGAAAGATCTCAATTAATTTTTCTTCTTTTTTGGAAAGCTTTGCCCGTGCAATGAGTATTCATACAATGGTGTTGACATCTATCAAAGGCACGCCACTTTACATGTCTCCTGAACTAGTGGAAGAGAAGCCCTATGACCATACAGCTGACCTCTGGTCAGTGGGGTGTATTTTGTATGAGCTGTATGTTGGGACGCCACCCTTCTACACTAACAGCATATTCCAGTTGGTCAGCCTGATCGTCAAGGATCCTATCAAGTGGCCTAAAAATATGAGTCCCCATTTCAAGGTAGCTGTTTGTATTTTTTTAACCTCTTTTTATTTCAGAAGGGTGCTCAAGGCAGATTTATATATTGTTTTCTTATTCTCATCTGCACAGCAGATTTGGATGATAGGTTGTCTTGCTCAGAGCTAAAATGGTTTTTGATTCAAGGATTTAGGATTTATCCATTGTGACCTTCCATATTTAAATCCAGCCATCTCTGTTTATCTTGTTGCACTGTATGTACCTGTATTTGGGGTTCTTTCTTCTCTTGCAAAGTTGACAGATTTAGGGTGCAATCCCATGTGTGTTTAGACAGAAAAAGTTCTTCCAACTCCCATCTGTGATACAGGGAGAGGTGCAGAACTTTTTCTGGCTTAACATGAATTGGATTTCACCCTTAGAATTATTACACTCATGCCTTAAAATGCTGTTGAGTCTCCTGTTGTTGGTCTGCATGTATGAAATTCAGAAATTTAGTTTTAAATGAACTTCTGTCAGGTTTTTAATCTGAAGATGTATTTTAAACGTGTCAATATTGAATGAATTAAGGAATAGATACAATCCAGTAAATCTCAACTTGCATTTTTTGTCACCTATGAACAACACGTGCTTTCTGAAGCACAGTTTTAGTACCCCCTCACTTGCTATTCCTTAGAGGTGTACGAATTTAGAAATGGCCTTTTCCCCTTTTAACCTCTTCTCCTTGCATTTACGAGGATGTCTCTTTAGTCACAAACAACAGAACAAATTAAATTCTTTGCCTCATTTCCATTCTCCAGGCCCTGGCAAAATTTATGAGGTCCAGAGATTGCCTCATCAATTTAATTGGCACTGGAATTTTGTCATTGTGACTGTATCAGAGCTTGCAACTAGCTCATGTGAGGCAGAAAAGGCAAACAGTCAAGAAAAATCCTGATTGTGCTTCCACGGCTGAGCCAACAACACTAATATGGGGTGTGTCACAATATGATACATAGGGTTCTGCTCAAGTTAGGTTCAGAAAATATCAGTCCCTGTGCATGTATAAGAATCTGAAACTAGTTCACTTGAGGCAGAATCTTCAGACAAAGCCTTTGTGTAATGTGGCATAGTCCCTATGTGTTGCACAGGCTTCAGCAAAAGTAGAGCAGTCAGGGTATATCTTGTCATCTTATTTTTCCTGCTTCATCTTAGCTAGTTCCAACCCTGTATCTGCAGACCAGAACCAATATTTTTCTAACCTTAACCCTATCTTGGAGCTTATCCCAAATTCTGTTATTCAATCTCCCCATGGATTTAGAAATGAGGACTAAAGGCAGCACACTCAGGCTTTCTGTTGGGGGCTGCCCCCTTTTGTCCCCCATGTGAATTAGTTCCAGGCACTTCCACATGCACAGGAACTGATAGGTTCCAAATCCTAACACTAACCTATTTTCAGTTGAACCCTATGTATCACATTGTGTCATATACCCCCTATAAGTTTTTTCAGCTTCTGCAAAGGAAGCAGAGTTGGGGGTTTTCTTGTGGGCTTGGTTTCTCAAACTCACTGGGACTTGTTTCAAGCATGGTGACTGATTTTTCCCTAACCCCATCCCTAACCTGGAGCTTATCCTGAACCCTAACTGTATTCTATTTCCCCACATGCTAGGAAATCAGGAGTAAAAGCAGCACACTGGGGGTTTCTTTGCCAGCTCACCCTTTCTCCCTTATGAAGAAGTTCCAAGTGCTTATACATGCATGTGGACTGATAGTTTCTGTTAGTTTAGTGCTAACCTTACCTGGAGCTCAGTCCTAGATGTAATATTTGATAAAGTCCCCATGTGTTTTGCAGGCTTCAGTAAACAGTGCAGTCAGAGTTTTTCTTGCCAGCTCATGTTTTCTCCCTCATATGAACTAATTCCAGGCTCCTATCCATTCATGGGGACTGATATTTTCAAAACCCAACCCTAGGTTGAGCAGAACCCTTTGTGTTATACTGTGAGATACTTCCCATAATTTTCATCAGCTCCTGCAGATACGGTATGCACAAGGTTTGGGCATCAGCTCAGTTTTTCTGCCTCATCTGTGCTCGTTCCAAGGTGTACTACTTCCACTTTACTAAGTGTGACCCTAACTCTAAGCTGGGGCTTCTACTCAACCCTACCATGGTTGTATCTCCCCAGGCATTTGCGAATGAGGAGTGAAGAAAGAACGCTCAGGGTTTTTCTGGCCAGCTTGCTTCTTCTCTCGCATAACAAGAGATTCCAGGCCCTTTTACATGCACAGGGATGGATATTTTCTGAACACTAACCCTAGCCAGTGCCAAACCCTATGTGTAACACTGTGGTATAGTCCACATGTCTTTTGCAGGCTTCAGCAAAGGCTGTGCAGCTTGCCTTTTTTTCTTCATATGAACTGGTTCCGTGCACAGGGACTGATATTTTCCTAACCCTAAACTGGGAAGAACAGTATGTGTCACACTGTGATATACTTTCCACGAGTTTTCTTGGCTTCAGCAAATGTAGTGTGGTCAGGGTTTTTATTTTTTGGTTTTAGCTTACTTTTTCAGCCTGATCTGAGCTCATTTCAAGGTGTTCTATATCCTGAGGGACTGATATTTTCTGGACCCTAACCTTTACCTGGAGGTTATCCTGAACCCTACCACCGTTGTGTCTTCCCATGCCTTTGGGATGTAGGAGTGGAGCCTGCACACTCAGTGTTTTTCGTTGCAGCTCACATTTTCTGCTTCATGTGAGTTAGTTCTAGACTCCTAGATATCCACAGAGATTGATATTTTCCAAACACCATGCCAATCTTGATCTTATCCATAGCATTTACATTGTGTTATACTCCCTATGCATTCATTAAACTTTAGCAAAGTCAACACTCTCAGGGTCATTGTTGATAGTTTACTTTTTCTGCCATGTAAATTAGCTCCAGGTTCTTAGACCAGAATTTAATATGTTCTTAACCTGAACTCCATTCCAAAGCTTATATTGTGGCATACTCCCCATGCAGTTTCCCACATACGTAATAACATTTTTTTTAACCTGCCAGCCTCATTCTTTCTAGCATCCCCATCACTCTGGGTTTGGTGCCAATGCACCATAAAGTAAGTTTGGGAGAAACCCTTTCAGAATCCATCCATCCTAGCATCTTCCAACTTCATCTTGTCCTTGGTCAGGTTCAAGCTGAACCAAGGTGAAGTCTATGAACACGCCCAGACTCCTGGTTGCACAAACAGCAACCTTCCCCATCAGATACAGCACAAAGAGCAGCTGAGGGGCATGAAAGAGGGGCCTTGTGAGCAGACTCCCCAGGCACCATTTCTGGTGACTCACCTTCTTTTCTCTCTGCTTCTACTGGTGGCAGCAGTACCAGCCATGGAAGAGGGGCAATATGAATGGGTACACCAGGTGCCATTCCTAGCAACTAATCTTCTTCCTCAACCACTGTTTTTGGCAGTGGCAGCAGCTGGTGCAGAAGAGGGTGCTGCTTGCACAGTGTGTGACACTCAGTTCCTGACAAGTGCCCTGTGAATGCTGGGAACACTCACCAGGAACTTGCACTCGGGTCGGCTGCAAAGTGGAACCTTTTTGTGAGGTCTTCCTATAATAGCCCCTCCAAAGTGCCCCAGCAGCACATTGGCGTAGCTGTCACTGGTCTACCATCCTTTAAGAATTGGTATTTTAGGTGGCATAAATATGTATAAATCTTTTCATATTTTGTAGGGGGTGTTGGTATATTTGAGGTGCTCAGGTGCCTCTAGGACTTCCAGAAAGACAAGTTCTGGAAATACTCTGACTCACTTTCTTCAAGCACTTTCTTATGACAATAGTCAAAACAAAAGGAATTTGTTTATGGAGGGGTTTTTGGCAGGTCTAAACTAGGTTGTTTTGCCATATCCCAAAGGTGCTTATGAAATCTCCCAAAACAGCCTGACAAAACCTTGGTTAAACAAGAACACTTAATTTTGGTAGCTGTCAAAATAACGTGTTTGAGAAAAGGTTCTGAGAAAAAAAAAGAGGGAGAAAATAACAGTGGCAACCAAAATGGGGTCATCATTGGGGTGGAGAAAGGAGACAAGATGAGTTCAGCCACCAAATCCCTTAGGATACCAGTGGGAGGACTGAGGGGAAGGAGTGGGGGTGGGCAGAAACTATGGCGAGCCTTATTGTTCTATGTACAACCCATTCTGCATAGCTTATTCACAGGGTGGGTTGCCCTGTCACCCTGTGGAGAGAGTATGGATATGCAGGTAACCTTCTTTCATCACTGCATAGAGCTTCTTGCAAGGTCTGCTGATGAAGGACCCTCGTCAGCGCTTGTCCTGGCCGGAGCTGCTCTATCATCCTTTCATTGCTGGACGAGTAACTGGTGAGTAATGGCTCCCATTCTTTCTGCCATTCCCTTGTGTGGCTTTTGTGCTTACTTGCTTTTCTTTGCAGAACCCAATCCAGGCAAACCTGCATACTAACCTCTTGCACCTTTTGCAGTGATTGAAGATGCAGCAGATCAAGGCATTGCCAACCCATTCACCAGCAAACTTCCTCCTGAATTGCAGGCTCTGAAAGAGCAACAGACACACTCATTGGCCCCTCACAGCGGCCAGTCAAAGATCCTGAGGAAGGCACGGCAGAAAATGGCTCAGGAAGCTCAGAGAAAGGTAAGTGGCCTGGCAAGGTCCCTTGTGAGATGCTGGGACTTGCTCCATGATACTGTTTTCTTTTTAAATTCAGTGGTACCGTGGCTCATGAACGCCTCAGTTCATGACCAAATCAGGGCGTGAACAGAAATTTTATAAGAATTTTGTCACAGGTCGCGAACTCTGCATTGGGTGACGATCGCGAGCGCACCCGCCTTCCCTGCATGGGCGCGATCGCGGTTGTACGAGGGGCCAGAGATGGCCGCGATTGCACCTGTGTTCCCTGCCTGAGTGCACCTGCACCTGCCTCCTCCCACCCCTCCGCACAACTGCTGCGGGGGAGATGGCTGCAGTCTTTGTTGTTCTTTGTCACTTTGCTTCACATTTTTGTGACTAAAAAAAAAATAGTTGCAGAACGGATTAACCTTATTTACATTGACCCTTATGGGGAAATTTGACTTGGCTCATGACCAATTTGGGTCATGACCAGAGTCCTGGAATGAATTAAGTCCGTGAGCCAAGGTACCACTGTACTGTTTTTCTTTTTACAGGGGTTGGGGAAATCTAAGACTTTGCTTAAGGAAGAAACCACAGAAGGAGTCCAGAGCCACCCACACAAAGCAAACGTTTTGGATACCGATCCCAGAGAAGAGAATCAGGCAGTTCCCAGCAATGGAGGACAGAGACATTCTATTCTAGGAGAAATAGGATTAGAATCGGAGCAAAAAGAGCCATCCCCTACACCTCGGTGAGGATAAGGATATGTTGAGGGTGGAGATACCATGTTACCATGTACCCTGGCTTCAGCCTTTCATCCCTCTTCTTCATGGACAGAGAGAACCGGATTACACATGATTATGAGCAAGAGTTCCCTGAGAGGAGGCCAGAAGGCGGCAGAGCAGAAGCACGAGGTAGACACAGCATCAATACTGTAGATCTGGAGGCAGAGGTAAGCCTATGGCCAGGCACCCTAATCCTTTGCCATTGCAGAAAGGAGGTCTTGGTCTCAAGTTCATCGTGCTCTTCACTGCCTCCCTTAGGAGATGGATAGTGATGAAGAGTGGCAATACCTGATAGATGCCACAGATCCTGCACACATGCAGCTGAGTGCCCCACTGAGCCTTTTACAAGACCCTGCCTTTGTGCAACGTATCCACACATGTTTCAAAGATTCTGGCCAGCAGGTAATTGGTATGGTGGGGCTGTGAACACACTCTTAGTAGATGCTGTAGGCTAGTCCTTGAGAAGCTGAGCTAGAAATCCTACAAGGAGAAGGGGGAAGGAATTGGTGAAACCCTTCAACTGCTATATCTCTTTGGCAGTTTGGACCATTTAAATAGTATCTGCAGGCATCAGGTGAACTACAGATGGAGAGACTGATGGGTAAGTTTGAAAGATGAAGAAAATTCTTATGAATTGACATGGTGAAAGGTGCTGTAGGGAAAACAAGGTGCAGAGGAGGGACAACTTGGCGGCACTGAGATGCTGTTAAGATAGAGTGCTTGTAGAATCACTGTGTTGCATGATTAACGTTAGGGCACTGTAGTGGGTGAAGGAGTAGTCTAAGGGTAATGCCATTGCCTCTGGCATGGGACTGTATACTGAGAAGAGCTTGTGTAGATGGATCCCTCCTCCTTGTACAGGTCCTCGAGGGAATGCTCGAAGGAGCCTCCCATCTTCGTCCTGCCCTCCATGTCATTGGCAACTTGTTAGGGACTCGTTGTAACTCTGAGCTGCTGTGCACCTTCTGCAGTGACATAGATCTTACCCAGTTCCTGATGCAGCTAGTAGGAAACATCCTGGACAGCATCAGCATTAAGCAGGTAGGGAAAAGGTACTGTTTAAGAGGTTAGTTTTTATTTTAAAGGGTCGGAAACTTGGGATGGAAAGCAGCCAGTACTTTATATGTATGTATCTAGTTACCCTTGTGGGACTCTAATCCAGACTTAATATATTTTGAATGTGTTCATTCACCGGAAAAAATGTTCAATATGCATCTCATACAATCAGGAAAGTCCTATATGGAGCTAGGAAGAAGATGTATGGGCAATGGACAGGGATTTCTATTAAGGAGGTTGTATGAATAATTTCTGACTGCTGCTAATAAAGTCTGACTGCTAGAAGCTTCTGTAGTATCTGAACTTTTCTTGGATAGTTCCTGCATGTTTTAAAACTGTGTTTAAAACTCAGTGTAAGATTGTTAGGAAGCCAGTTTCTTTGTCTGATTCACCTTTAGCACTACATGGCCTGTTAAATTTTCATGAAAATAGCTTTAGCTGTACAGTATTTTTGCAGATTCTCTACATCTGGAGAGAGTCTGAAATCTGGCACAGAATTCAGCCCACTTCTTTCAGACTTTAGTTAGTTTTTCTTGTCCCCTTTGCTGTCCAAACAGAGATGAATTTTTGAATTACTGTTTCTTTCCATGGGATTGCCAGCCAGCCAGAACCAAGTCCTCAGGGACACATACCTCTTGGTCTCTTCCTACAGCAACCCTGGCACATCACTCTGCTGATAGACCTAATTGCTGTGATGTCAGCCTTCTTTGCCAGTGATTTCAACCAAGAGAAGGGAGGAAAAAAGCAGAGGTAAGGAACTTGCTGGGTGGATAGGATATGTGGGGAAGTATGCTAGTATATTCTGTGTGCAGGAGTATGGTGAGCAGACAAAATTCAGGCAAGAATGGATGAACAGGGCCAGGACACCATCTGAAAGGACTTCCATTCTCTGGTTTGAGCCTTGTGCTGTCAGTTAGCTTGAGAATTGGACATGGCAAACATTGCCTCTGAGTAGATGTCTGCCTTTATATACGAACTGAACTGATCAGACTATGGGGAATTTGAGGGCATGAGCTGAGCTAGCTATTGTGTTTCAAGGCTAATCTCATATCTCTAACCCATAAACACAAATGCTTTTCTAGTTTGCAGGCATTTCACAACTCTGCCAATCAGTTCCTAGTCCTATTGCCCGCTTTGCTGTCTCAACCCACAGACAAAGAAGGCAAGCTGCGAGAACAAAGCCTCATGGTAAAAGACCATTTCTGACCTGCTGCTTTTGATTTACTGGACTAAATCCCACTCCATCTCTCACTCCATCGTCATGTTGCATTTCATTATGTATGCACTATGTATGTATGCACTATGGTTTAATTGTGACTGGGTTCATATGGCATAGCAACTCACTGTGGGTAGGTAGCCTTGGTGAGTTGTTGTGTTGTGTGAACTTGGACTGCTTCTCACAGAGTGGTTTATCTGGGGGGCAACAAGCACCCTGACTATCCATGGCTTGTTCTAAGGCGTGGTAGACTCATAGCATATTGGGTTGTTGTCTGAACCTGGTAGATCATTCCCATCCTGGCTCCAGAGAAGCACTGAGCTCTTGTTGAGCTTGCTGGTGACAGGTGCTCCAGTGATGCCTGAAAGGCTGTTTGGAGCACTCATTGCTGACTTGATTTCCCTACACCACTCGCAACCCCTTTTTGGGTTGTTGACACTGCTTTTCCTCCTTTTTTCTTCTGGAGTCTTTTTATAAGGACTCCCATTGACAACCCCTTCAAAGTGGCACATTCTCCGTTCCCACCATCTTTTCCACACTTCTCCCGGCCTCTATCTCTTGTAGAAAGGTAAGATGGACAATCTCCCCTCCCTTTGTGTGAGTGCTTTTGAAAGCTATTTGTTTGTTTAAGGAGAACCTTTGACAGGGATAAACAGGGTTTGTAAACATGGCTGCCTGGTTAAAGGGGCAAAAATGCCTTGAGCTGGAAAGGGCTTTTGATGACAACAAGCCAGCCTGACAACTTGAACTTTTTCTAGGGGTTGTGGTCCCCACAGTGGCTTGTTGTATCATCTGAATCTGGGCCACTCACCTCATTGCACATACTTGGACTGAGCTAGCAACTTGCCCTACAGGAGCAGCAAAATCTTTTAAATCCTGCTATTGTCCAGCACCCTCCCCTCACCATTGCCCTGCTAAAACGCTTTTTAAAGAGAATCCAGAGTTTTGACAAGTAACTGTCAAGGATGTGAAAACTTATTTTGTTAAAAAAAAAGTAAATATGTTCATTTTCCCAGGTATGTAGAGTCTCAGGAAGTACAAATTGTGCTGCACCCTGAGGACTGTCAAGGTAAAAAAAAAGATTTTGCTGCAAAGGGGGTATAAATCATACCCACCCCTTTTTGTGAGTAAAATCACTCATATATTTTGTTCCTCTTGACAGCTTAACTTTTGACCACTGTCAAGAGAAACCAGAGGAGGGGGGAAGTATTTACAGCTTCTTTTCTACAATGTCCAAGGTTTATACCTGCTGCATCTTGGCAGTAAGTACCCTCCTAGGACACTGCCCCAGCCAAAGCTTCAAATCCCTGCAGTCACTTAACTGCAAACTTCTGCAGTTGTGCAAATGGAACTGTTTTTTTTTAACAGAGAAGGAACTTATTTGCACAGATGGTGTAAGGTTTTTTTTGTGCCAAAAAAAGTGTTCTGCCATTCACTGACAGCCTTGTCAAGGCACTGCTCAGGCACCTTGAAATGACTGTCAGTGGCTGCCAGAAGAGGGACTACAAAAGCTATCTGTCAAACTGGCTTTCATGATCTTAAGGAAAAATATAGGGTAAAGTGCAAAAAATTTCGGAAAGCAGAAATGGCTCAAATTCACAACAGGGAGAGAGGAGATAAATCTGTCCTGCCATAATATCCCTGAGATACCCAGTGGAGGATGAGGAAGGAAGGGTATAAAAACCCATGGGGAGCCTACTTATCTGTTTAGTTAACAGCTAGCCTACCTTTGCTTATTATCAGAGGGGATTGACATGATGAGCAAACATTCCCATTCAGTTGTTTACCATGGATGACCTCGACAAAAAACCTATGGTTTGTGAGCTCTGATCCATGGTTAACAATCCATAGTTAAACCACAGTGTAAGGTTTGCATGTAATGACAACCCATAACTAAACAGCAATACATGATTCAACTGCAACGTATTCTCTGGGTCATTACATGCGAACCTGGTCAATGTGGCCGAATTGTAGTGCTTTGTAATATGTCAGATCTTCCTTTTGTGTATGGAAGATTGGACTTTAAATCAGGGAAGAATATAAGAGTCCTGATGGATCAGACCAAAAGTCCATCTAGTTCCTCATCTTATTTCCTGCATTATTTCCTGCCTTCCAGAAGGAAGCCCCAGTAAAGCAGAAAGGCAATGGCCTTCTCCCACTATTGTTTCCCAGCTGTTATTATTCAGTGCCATACTTGCTTTGGATCTAGAGCTTTCAAGTAACCATCATGGCCAAAAGCCATTAATGAGCCTAAGTATTCTCCGTGAATTAGTCCAGTCCCCTTTTAAACCTATCTAAGCCAATGGCCATTGTAGCAGCAAATTTCATATTGTGTGGAATGCTCTATTCTCCAATTAGTATAATCAGAGACAAATCTCTCCTAAGAAAGCAAACCTAGGAGCATTGTATGTCGCTCCCTGGAAATATCACCTGTATCATCTAAGGGTCAAACAAGCCTTCATTAACCATTAGACCAAAATAGAAAATAGTTATGATATAGAAAAATTTCATTGTTCATGGGTCTTTAATTATGTTGAGAATAATATTTTATATACTTGAGCAGAGGAAGGGCTATGAAGATAATGGAGCATCCTCTTGTGAAATTGGTTTTCCATATCTCAGATTATCTTGATAGGTCCTTCCTGTGTCTTCTATAATTTTCCAGCATTTTATTTTCAAAGGGTTGTTATCAGGGCTGAGCAGAACAGTTGAGCCCAGAGGTAAAACTAGTTTCTTGATTCTACATATTGGTTCTTTGCCAGTTTATCCAAGAATCAAATTAGCTTATGCACCTCATCTTTCAATAAATATTGAAAATATTAATTTAATATTTCAAAATCAGTTTGTTTGCTCAAACCTCTGGGTCCATTACAATTCATCTGATTTCAACAGCGCAGCTTTAGTATATCTATCTAGAGAATATCCCTCCAGCCCTAACACTATCTCTTCTAATTCTGCTCCATTTGCACTGTAACAACAGCCCTTATTTCTTACCCTTACAGTGCTTCACCTGCTTGTGTGAGAGCATGGATAACACCTGCCCCTCCATCTCCGTCCCCTTTTACACCAGCCTGCTTGAGGATCATCACCTGCTGCTGAATGCACTTTGCCAAGGTGCCAGCTGTGAGTACCCAGCTCAAGAGGGTAACAAATGTGGTAGAAAAACACCCATCTGACTGAATGTTTGGGATAGTGCAGAATAGTCCCCAAAATATCTCCCCATCTAAAATCTTTTGCACTTCTGTTTGTGGCTATTTACAGCCACCATGATCCTCTCATTTTACTATATCATTTTTAATTGTGATTCCAGCTATTCAAGGATCGTATTGTGAAATTTATGACATCACTGTGCTGCATAGCCAATCACATGGGGGCAGTTGAAGCTGTATTGCACTCACTAAAGGGGACTGAAAGTATGTATCCTCATTGCTATCTTGCCTTGTTGTACTGTTCTAAAACTGCTATTGTACAACATGGCTAGAGCATGTGTTTCAGCTCGGTACCTGGCATTCTCTGTCTTGCTATGCTGCACTGTGGTGATTTCATTGTAGAGCAGCGTGGCAAGGTAGAGAGCATCACCCTGTTTGCTTTGGCAAGAGGAATGTTTTGCCTCTCTTCAACTTTCCCTGTAAAATCACAAAGAGAGAGAAATCTTGGGATGGATTGCAAAAATATTTCTGTAAATCAGCCATCCATTTCAACTTGGCTCTAATTTTGATCTTTCTTCCTTACTGTTTTAGCCATGATCCTCCAGTTCTGCCAGTGCTTCTCAGTTCTCCTTTTTCTACTGATGTCCCTAGTCTGGATGTACTTTCCAGTGCAATCCTTGACCTTGTCTTTCACTTAAATTGAGGAGGCTATGAATGTTAAGGGAAAATGCAAGCCCTTTTACTTCTTCCCCTGCTTGTTAGTTATGGTTTCTGTATGTCACTGTTTTATTGGATGCCCCCTCCTGGTTTTAAAAAAATTAAACAATCCCCACATTTCACTGTTTGAGATACAGTTCTTTTTCTCTGAATCGCTGCCTAAATATTTTCTGATGCGTTTTTCACCATTAATAAATTAAGTCCATTTTAATGTAAAATTAAGTTTTTTATGTAAGAAAATTATAAGCGTTTCTGTTAAATTTAAATAATATAATACAAATGGCACTTTACTGCAATTTTGGACAAGAGTACATATTATCCCTTAGATTATTATAATGTGAACAGTTGAAAAGATAACTTTCTCTTCTCAGTTGGTATGCAAGTGAAAATGGATAGGTAGGGGCACATGTCAGATCTATTCGGAGGATATTCCAGTGGAAGGCAATGAGACAGGAGGGTCTTTTTATCTGTTTATGGGATCCAGGGCTAAGCAAATCCTTGCTGGTGGAAAAACTACTTAGGAACCTGATTTGATTACTATAGTGTTGGACAAGATTTGATTTCAGGCTTTCTGGCTATGATTTATTTTGAAACATTTATTGCCATTTTATTAGAATTGTTTCCTTCTGCAGTTCACTTGATTAATAACAGAGAGACAGAACTTTCCAGAGTTTCAGCTTGAAGTGCTTTCATTTACAGAAGCTCATTTTATGCTGAGCATCTGCAGCATTCATCATTTGCATACTTGAATTTTTGTTCTCTGTGTCCAGGCATGTAAGGTCACAGAACTTTGAGCAGTTTTAGAAAGAGTTACATCATTATGTAATGGTGCGTTGCCTCTTTGTATTGCCAGGAAGAGCCTTGGTCCAAATTTACATTGCAATTTATGAACAAACACTGAGTCACTTTTTGAAATAATTCTGGAATGCCATCGCAGCATTAGCATACCTGCTCAGCTTTGTGATTTCCTCTGCAAATACAACACCTATTTGTTGTTTTGTATTTATCGTGTGTGATTGGGTCTTTCATTGAAATGTGATGCAAAACTCCCATTATAATATCCAACTGACTAATGAAACACATGGTTTTTTCCAGCTAGGATTGTCTTTTATTTGAGCTTGTATTGCAGCCCTCTCTGATTTCATCAGACATTCTGATAAATTTGTAATGGACATCTTTGTTATTTTTTTGAAGTTCTCTTTTACTACATAGTGTCATCAGGCAGTCCTGAAGAATAAATATTTTAATTGTGCAACTGGAAGTGATTTATTCCACTTATTGGAACAGAAAAACAATTTTGTGGATGAGCATTTCTTCTGTTGTTCCATATTTAATCTAAGGCAGGAATGGTCATGGGAAGGTTAGCTGAAAACAGCACTTTTAATTTATCTGAAAAGGGCTTGTTTGTTCTGAAATCACGTGCACTTCCACTGGCTTAAACAATAGACAGTGGGGTGGGGTGGGGTGGGGATTCACATCATGGTACAATATATTGAAAAGCTCTGCAGCATTCAAAAACTGTTTGACAGCAGAGTTTGTATTGAAAGTTTGCTGTGGAATATAGATTGCTAATTTTCAACTGTCAACATAAATATGGATTTTGGAATGAACTAAGCATGTCTTCTTCTGATGGAGGATTCCTAACACTACCACAAAGAAAACATTCTACAGCGATTCTGTTTGCTTCATTTTTGCTAAATGATTTTCTCTGGTAGGGAAATTAAAGAAGAATCAGTTGGAAAACACAGGAGGGTTAGGAGTTAAAGCAAATAATGCCCAGACCCTGTGTAAAGTTCTGTGAATGAGACATAGCAATGACACAATAAAGGCCTCATCTGGAAGCACCCTCTATTAGCAATGGGTCCTCGTAGTGTTTGAGGACACAGTCATAGTTTGCTTTGATTCAGGACTTGGCTCACCTTCTTTTGGAGAAGTACAATATAAGCAATTACCATTTTCAACAAAACATACCAATCTTTGCTGGAGGTGCCAGTTGCCATTTTTCTCTCCCTCTCATTTGTTCAACATCTCTACTCTTGAACTGTTCAAGTCTGAGTCACTTGACAGTCTGGTTTTGCTTGCAGGCAATGGAAGGGGTCATATGATATGCTACCCCACACTGTGCCACAAGCCACAGTGTGGATTGTTTGCCCCAGGGCTCATTATGTACCTGGTCAGGCACATTATGGGTCCATGCCCATCTTCTTGATCCTATCACAGGTACCCCAGGTACCCCAAAGGAGCACTGAGGTTTCCTCCCTCCCTATTCCTGTTATGAGCCTTTCTAGGCTAACCAAAAATTGCTTCTCAAGCTGGCTTTTGTGATTCCTCTATTCCATCTCTGAACAAGATCTGCAGGATTTTTGATGGTAGGCCTCATTCATTTTGCCACTGTTTTGGCATTTTGCATGTACATACAAGGCCCTTCCATCCCTCCAACATCATGCTTCTGGAAACAAAGAGGAGAACCATTATCCTCTTTTTGATGCTGCAGCTGAGTTCTGAGTCATTTAGTGGTTTTGATCATGTGGAAAAGGATTGTCTCTTTACCACTGCAGACCTGGATCCAGTTCTAAAGTCTAAATTATGAGTGGACATGACTGTCAAACAAATTATTTATTAGTCAAATTTACATGCTGCTTTCCACAGAGGGATCAAAGAAGTGAGTATTAAATACAGTGGCCCCAGAACAACAATGAATTATAGCAATAAAACAACATAATACAAAATTAATCAACAGGAAAACCTCACATACCATAGTTGGTTGGGTCAAGAAAAGCCTTTTGTGAACAGACGCATTTTAAATAGATTTCTAAATCAGCGGTTCCCAAACTTTTTTGGTCATGGAACGTTTCTGAGGACATTTTTCCCCACAGAACCCTAACTGTATCCCTGATTTTACTAAGCATTGTGAACCCACAAAGTTCTTCCTTCTCTCATCTGCTCTTATTGCCTGAGTGCTCTGCATAATGGAGTAGGTTTGGAAATAAAGAGAAATCATTTTGAATATAACATATGAATAAAGGGATTATCTGGTAATATCCCAAATAAATTCTCTGGATTATTCCTAACAGTATGCAATAGAGTCCTAGGAACCAAATGACATGATGCATTTCCTTGTTTGCTGCTTGGAAGCCAACTGACAATTGAACAGTTGACCTTGTGTGGTTTCATTTTAACATCCGTTTTAAATTTGATTTTTCCAGGAACCCCTACAAGATTTTTGTGGAACCCTGGGATTCCGCAGAACACAGTTTGGGAACTGCTGTTCTAAACATCAGAACTGTGGGGGAGATGTCTAATGTCAATTGGCAAAGCATTTGCTAGGATGGGTGCAGCAACACCAAATGTTCTGCTCTACGTACCCCTGAGGTGTATGTACAGAACTGCCCCCTCTGATGATTGCAGAGATTGGGCAGGGCCATAAGGTGTGCAGTGATCCCTAAAGTAGCCTGGTCCTAAGTTTTTGAGGGGTTTATAGCTTAACGATTGGACCTTACTCTTGACACAGTAGCTTAATGTGAAACTCTCCTTGATCCCTCTGAGCCTGAGCCTGCACTATGTAAACACGAGGCAGGACCAGTCTTAACTTTGCATACCTGCACATATCTCAGTGTAAGAAGTATTTTTCCCATCTCTGTTTGGTGCATCTAATCTTGCGGGTGTAATCTGTTTGTTCTTTCCCCGTCCCTCTTCTAATAGTGTCCCCGAAAGAAGGAAGCCTAGCACTGGAGTGGAATCAGAGCTTGGCAGTTGCCTTTACATCTGCCCTGGCAGCATCCTGTGGCATCCCAGGAGGGCACAGCACATGTCACAGAGCTAAAAAGAAGGTAGGAGTTCCCTTGGCATTCATGCTTCTGCAAAGTTAGTTAATACAACCCTATCAACCAGTAATGGTGTTAGCACTGATTGTAAGAGGATTCTTCTTCTCCTTAGTACTGATAATCATCCATATTCCTCTAGTACAGAGGTGGGCAACTTGTGGCCCTTCAGATGTGCTGGCCTGCCAGTCCCATCAGCTGTAGAAAGCATAGCCATTGAAGAGGGAAGTTGCAGGCCACACACATCTGAAGGGCCAAACATAGCCTATCCTTGTTGGAACAGAAAAAGATACTGCTTGCTGTTTATCACCCAGCAGGAGATGTGTGGCTACTTTGAATTTCCTTTCATCACTGAAATCCTTGCTACATCCTTGATAAAGCCCAGATCTGAGTTCCTTGGTATGCACAGAGGGATTTTTAATACTGAATTCAGCTGCTTTTGATGTGAGAGGCAACTGAACAAGTTGTCAGATTGTATGGAATGAAACTCATCTAACTGATGATTTCAGGATTGTGATATAAGAGGAGTTCCCTCTTCTTTCCTTTCTCTTCATACCTGGACAACAATCAGAATGTCACAATATTCAGAGCCTTAAATTGAAAGCCTCCACTGGGTTTCCTTGCAGATCTCCCAACGAATAGCTGAGAAGCTCACAGAGAAAGATAACCAGCTGCTGCCAAGTCTTTTCTCAGGAGTTGAGTGCCCAGCCTCTTTCCTGAATGGGCTAAAGGTAACATAGTTCCCTGTGTTCCTTTAGAGTCTGTGAGGACTGAGAACAGATACCCAGGTCACTTTGCCCTTAAATGCAAGAGCATGAATGCCCTTTCACCCTGAAACAATGCTTCGGTGGTCTACTTTTGCTGTCTTTCTCTTATCCAGGTTCTGTATGCCTGTTGTCATGTCAGTCAGACTCTGTGCCATCACTTAGCAACTCCAGAAGTGCTGAGTTCCCTGGTTCACTACCTCCAGGGCAAGGTATTTATTTATTCTTCCACAACAAAGAGCTGCCTCATCATGGACAGATATGAGATCTCGGTCCTAAGATTGCTCCAGAGTGTGCACTGTAGGAAAAAAGTAGGCAGGATTTAGGAATTGAAGAAGCTACCTTCTACCAGGTCAGCCTGATTGTCCATCTAGTCTATTACTGACAACTCAGAGGGGCAGTAGTTGCTACCTGATTGTTTTCAACAGGAAATG
This sequence comes from Varanus komodoensis, assembly GCF_004798865.1. NCBI lineage: Eukaryota > Metazoa > Chordata > Lepidosauria > Squamata > Varanidae > Varanus > Varanus komodoensis. Next base: position 3,278,876 of record NW_025335798.1, on the reverse strand, counting down.
GTTCCAGAGGCTTCAGGGTTTGAGAGTTCATAAGCAGGGAATTGGAAATAGTATTGAAGAGGAAGTGTGGTGGCATAGGAGAGACAGTACAAAGAGAGAGATGTGATTGGCAAGTAGTTATAGGGAAAGCCATGGCCTTTCAAATGAAGCATTGTGAGAGAAACCATAGGCATTCCCCAGGTTGACTGGATATGGCAGACATCCAAAACTGCCCCCCCTCCAGAAGTGTGACATGCCCTGCCTTCCACTAGTGCAGCCATGCTGGCTGGGGATGATGAAAGTTGAAGCCCAACAAACCTAGAGGGCAACAAGTAGGAGAAGACTGTGATGTGGAATGGAAAGCTAATTGTGTGTAGTAAAAGGTTTTGGTGCTGAGCTTTGTCTTTTAAAAAGGTCCCACTAGCTGAAGTGGCACAAGCACAGTCTGTTGAAGCCTCCCTGAGACTCTTCTCTTTGCTGCTCTTTCAGCTTCAGCTCCTCACACCTCTGTAAGTTTTGTGTCAGCAACTTTATACTTTTTTTCACCTTGACTATTTGACAGTGGCAGAGACTGCACCATTGGCACTGACTGACAGAAAGCAGGTGGCCCTCAGTAAAGATTGCTCATGCTTATGTGTGGAGGCACTTGATGTAAACGGGGACTGAACTGTAAACCTTTAGCTAGTTCCCACACATTTCTTGCTTTAAGCAGTATTCCCCCATCAAAGAATAGGTCAAGCCAAGAGATCTTCTGCAGGACTGAAATGCACATTGTGTTGTATTCTGCTCTGCAAACAGACATGCTCTCTGAATGTCTGCTGTGGATGTCTAGTCTTACTTGCCAGTAGAGCTGATCTGATGGTAGAACATAAGTTGTGGGGGCAGCACAGAAGTGCCATTGATTGATTGATTGATTGATTGATTGATTGATTTGAGACTATTTAAACCTCCTCTTTAGTCAGTGCTCCCAGAGTGGTTTGCATGTGATCAGTAGTCTCAGAGGAAAAAGAATGAAGAGGAAAGTGAAGACAAATTCCTAAATCTACAAAGGCTGCAATCCATACAAATTTATCATTTATAAATAAATGTATAAATTTATTTAGTGAATTTATCACTAAATTCAGTAGGACTCACTGAATTTAGTGGGACATACTGCTGAGGACACATGCTTAGGATTGGCAGTGCAAAATTGCTTCTCTCAGATGTCAAGTTAATGCTCAGTACTTGCTGAAACAGGTATTAAAGTTTGGGTTTTGTTGAAAAAAGCCACATAGGATAAGCACAGTATGTAATGTGCAAGGATACTACAAGGACATTCAGACTTTATTTAAGAAAAAGAAAAAAATCAGGCATGTAATGTGCCCTCGCAATTTAGAAACACCTGACCTGGTGCAAGTTTAATAGTGAGGATGAAATCTAGAAATTTGATTTAGCTGTTTGTAATTTTGAAGTGAACTGTAAGTGGCATTTCATGTGGGTAAATGCAACCCTCATATAGCGAAGGTTCTGTGCTAATGTGGTTGTTCTGTGAAATGATGGTCAAGTAGACTGCCCCAAGGGGGGCTGAAGTTGGCCTTGAAAAATTAAGATTCCTTCTCGGATGTATCCATCTGACTGTTAGAGCAAAGATACCCCATGCAGCACCAATTCCATTCTCTCTGCCAGTGTATGAACTATGACATTCTGTACAACAGTTTTTTATGGGGAGCATTCGATGATAATGTTTTATATGGTCTAGAGTAAAATGTGCCTCTCATTTGAATCTTTGTCCCACCTCAGGTATCAGAAGTGTTGGAAAAATGTTTTCTGATTTTAAGAGGCTCCTAAGAATGAGTGGAGTCACTTTCTAATTGGGTAGTGCTGATCCTACTGCCCCGCTGTAGCACCTACAAGCTGTAAAGGAGGACAAATTTAAAGCACTGTCTTTGTTTATGCTCTTATTTGAATATTATCTGTGGCCAACCAGGAGTTAATGTGGGCCTAGATTTTATGCAAACCCAAGTGCGCAGGCTTTTATATTCCTTGAAGTCTCTGCTGCATATAGACTCTTACTTCCCAGTTCCCTTGTTGAAATGGTAACTGCAGAGCTCTTTCTTTGAGGTAGCTATTTGTGGGAACCGGAGCGGTCAAATAATTGTATAACCCACACAGATGGGGGCTTTGGCATTATCTGTCCCATTGTTATAATACTGTTGTTTCTTGGTGGTATTTTAGGTATGATGCTGTGCTAAAAGAGACAATAGAGCTTTTCAACCATGAGGCAACTACTTCCATCCTAGTAAGTTATCCTGCCTGTCAACAGGCTCTGTGATTTAGAATTTTCTATATCAAGACACCCCATGGGCAGGATCTAACTGTCACCAGGTTCAGCTGTTGATATTTTACCCAGGGAAAAAGCCAGCCACACTACCTGATGGCAAGTAAGAGTAAAACTGCTCTTTCTGTAGCCATTTGGAGAGACTTTGTGCAGAACCGAGTCTGCTGTTCCCAAACACTGCAGTAAGCATGTAGCAGGTCCTCCTGGGCTGTATAGAATGGGGTAATCTGGCAGTTACTATACCAAACTGGGGTGATCACAATTGGATCCCTGCAAGCCCTGAAGGAAGAAGCAGTCCACTGATTCTTGTGTAGAATCTAATAACCAGATCCACATCCAGTGCAAGTCAGAATGCATTCTAGCTAGTTCTGCACCCAGCAGGGTAAAACTAGCTTTTTATGCAGTGGTACAGAGGTTTCTGTTGAGGTTTCTATTCTTGTTCAGAGTGCTGCAGGATTGCTGCTGACCTATTTCATCCAGTATGGTGCTATGGTGAAACTCAGGCGAGACGATGCCTTGGCAGCAATAGCCACTGCATTTACAGAACCCGCAGAGGTAAGAAACCATCAATGTACAGCTTGGAACAAAACCAGACATAGTGCCCTTTGACTGCATCATGCCTGCCATTCTGTATAGTGTCTGACTCTGAGCTCAAACACTCCTCACTGGCTTAGACTGAACACTTTTCTTATGTTTTCCAGCTCTGTCTACCACCCCCCATGGGAGCTGGTTTCTATGATGGGCTCCTGCTCTTGCTGTTGCACCTGTTAAGCCAGGTATAGACTCCCTTACATGTCCTACCAAGCAGATGTGTTGTATTGCTTAGGAAAAGTCCACAAATGACCCAGAAAGTAGGTCAGGAAAGTCTGGAAATGCCTTTGCTGCCAGACAGAGGGAGACAAAGAAATGGGCTACCCATTTCTTGTAGTCTCTGATTTTGCATATTATCACATTATTTTTTTCTGAGCACTTGCTTGGATTAGAAGATTGCTGGGAGAGAGCTTGTAGTGTCCTCCTTAACATAAAAGCAGGGGAATCTCAGGATATTTTAGAATTGACTGTCACCTATTAGATAATAGATGGCAATTTGTGCTATGGTTTAGTTATGTAGATCCTTAAATTCCCTAGCAAGATGTGGAAGCCAGTTCAGACCCTGGCCTTTGTGGGCATAGTGGCTACCTCAGCTAAGGACGCTTAGCTGATGCGGCATTTATTCCATTTGGATTTCCAAATCACTGCTTTTTAGTTACTGTTTGGAGGACAGGTCTAGTCTGGAAGCTTTTGAGTGAGGAGGGAAATGAGACCAGCTGCAGAGGGCATATCCAGGTATTTGATGCTAAGCCAAATCACTGGCTGCATTGCAATGCAAGGCAAAGAATTCTAGTCCCGGTCTGACAGGTCTGAGAGCTGTCCTGCTTCTTCTGCCAGGGCGATGCAGCAGTGGTGTGGGACTTTGCTAGCTCAGAACTTTGGAGCGTTGTGTGGCATCGCTTTGCCATGGTGCTCCACTTGACCACTCAGGCTCCAGTGATGGAAGGAGAGACCCCAAGGACTGGCCAGCATTCCCCAGAGCCACACTGGAACCTCATCTCACCACAAGGTATAAAGATAGCCTTCCTTTTAGTAGAATTCTGGGTTAGCCTGAGAATGTTGGTCACTTGAGAATCTTTTCCACCTATGTGCATATTAGACTGTGTGTAAGCATGGCCACCATCTCTCCATGATGCCAGCCTGCACTGCAGCAGTCAGCTTTAGGGTGGGAAGGGCAAGGGAGCATTGAATGATTGGATGCGAGATGCTTGCTCTCCCTTCCTGCCCAATAGGAGCCTTGGTATTCCTCAGCTTAGCACTCTTCGTCTTCATGCGAGAGCCTCACCAGTGTCTGCTCCAGCTGGCCCAGCCCAATGGAGTTATCATGGCAACCCTGAACAAGCTGCTTGAACCTGACTTCCTTGAGCACTTGGCCCAGACGTGAGTTGTGACAATCTAGTGTTGAGTTGCAGAAGCAACAGAATGAACACTGTTGTTACATTCTATAGGAGTTGTTTTTACAGAGGAGGTATTGCATTGGCACACACTTCTCACTTGTTCAAACAGTTCATTTCATCTGGCATGGCCAGTCTTCCCACCCTGATCCTGGTCTTTGTCTTGTTCCTCTCCTTTCTCACAGCTACATTTTTTTACAATAAAACTGCCTGCACAGAAGGAAGAGGGAGATAGTATGTCTCTTCTGAATCTTTTATGATCATTATCAGTCTTGGAAATATTCAATATGTGCAGTGAAAGTTGGCTTTTTAGGAAGCTTGGCTTGCACACTAAAAGCAAAGTGTCTGGGATATATAGTTGTCAGTAAGATGTTTAAACAGGCAGATGGCTTGGGCTGGAAAACGGGTTACTAAATGGGTTCTGCCTGGTTCCCTAATGCTCCCCCAGCTCCTAGTACCACTATTCCAATCTATGCATGCCTTAGTTTTTGCAGTCTACATTATAATCATTGTCAGTGTGTTTGTATCCATAGCTTTAAATACTGTACTCACACTGAGTTGTATGTATTAAGCTATTTGTGCAGATTTACACAGTGTAGTTTGAACATGTTTGCTTCTTTGACTCAAAAGGTATGTAGCAGTTTGGCTCACAAGCAAGTACTGCCTGGTTCAAGCCATCCCTTAAAAATATGCATGTAGTAGCTGAAGGCTAAGACATGGAACATTCCTTATACCAAGTCATATCATTAGTCTTGCTGGGCTGACTAGCAGTGGTGCTCCAGGGTTTCAACTTGGAGAGTCTTTTCCAGCCCTACCAGGAGATGTTAGGAAGTGAACATGGGGCTGCTTACACTGAGCTAGAGACCTTCTCTTAGCATTTCACTGCAACAAAAATATACTTCAGTCCTGGAACTTAACTGCTGACTTACTGCTGCTTCCCCCACTGCCCTATGACTTCTAGGCAGGTGCAGGAAGATGGTGAACCAGAGCTGGTGCCCGCTGTCGTGCTCCAAGTCTGCCAGCTCTTTTGTTTTCCCTTTGCTCTGGATATGGACCCTGAAATTTTACAGCTTATCATGACAAGTCTGAAGGATTATGAAATACCTGCCCGATTACTCCAGGTAAAGTTTCCATCTTACATTCCCATAAATTAAAGCACAGTGATACTCATTTTCAGACAAAAAAATTCTTACAACTCCCTGAATGCCCCAGCTAGCCACACATAGAATAATAACCTTGGGCACTAGAAAGAGATGCCAGTAGGGAAGGATCTTGCCTGTCCACTTCAGGGATCATCAGGGATGCAAGTTATATTGTAACATCAGTTCAGCTCCAGAGAAATGAACGTATTTACCTTGCTTCAAAGTGGCTATGCTAGTAAAAGTGCACCAAAACCAAAATAGCTTTTAATAAATTAACCTGTATGGTGGAGGTGGTTGCAAGGATGTGTAGAGATGGAAATGCCACCTCTATCAAAGCAGAAGAGGATTTACCATCCCACTGCCCACACAGAAAATAATTGATCTGCGTTTTCTTGCCTTTTTAGGTCTGTACTCACACTCTTCCCTTCTCTGAGACTGAGTTGCCACTGAGTCTCCTGTGTCACTTGGTACTGAGTGATGAAGAGGTCATTGAGCAGGTGGTAGGAGTAGCTTCCTCCAAGCACACCATTGCCTTCTTGTCAGCTGTTCTGCTATCTGACCAGACAACCCTGACTGCAGACCTGTTGTCCCTCCTTGCCCATGTAGCTCGGGCTGGTGCAACCCACCTGCCTTTCCTGCAGAAGCTTTTCTATGGGTCAGACTCTGCCTCCCAGCCACTGAGCCGCCTGCTGTGCCACCAGGAGCCTGTAGTTCGTGCCAGGACCTGCACCCTTGTAGGCAACCTGCTGCGCCACAGACAGGGCTTTCCTCAGGTGCTGCAGGGCCAACTTGGGCTGTTGGAATGTCTGCTGGAACATCTTTCAGATGAGAATGAACATGTCCGCCGCTCAGCCAGTTTTGCTGTTGGCAATGCAGCCTACCAGGCTGGTCCTCTCATGCAGGCCCTCAGCAAAGCCGTGCCCTGGGTAGTTCAGCTCCTGAGCGATCCTCAGGCCAAGACCCGTTGCAATGCAGCTTCAGCACTGGGTAACTTGGGCCAGCAGTCAGCAGAGGTGGAGGATTTGCTGATCCAGAGCAGAGCACCTGATCTTCTGTTGCATGTGGCCTGCCATGACTCCCAGCCTGCTGTGCAAGAGGCAGCGCTTATTGCTCTTCGCTCCATGGGCCGGCAGCCCAGGATCCACCAGGTACCAAACTCGGCAACTCTGGAGGAGTGGGTAGTGGATTCAATAGACCTCTAACAGCCAGCTGGGGCAGGGTCTTATCACTCAGCAGCCAGGTAAACATGATGGGTGGTAATATATATAGTGCATAGTGAAAGGCTGCCTGCAGGGGGGGCTACTTGATGGTTAAGAATGGCAAACAACTTGTGGGCTAGGGCAACTTGAAGAATGACAAGCAACCCATGGGGTGGTGGAAATCACACAAAGTTTGGAGCGCTCCTCATCTTGGCTCCTGAAACAGCCACTTTGTGCAGGCAAGAGTATTCTCTGTTGTTGTAACTGCACCTATTCAGATCTTTCTGAAACAGTTATACGTGATTGATCCTCAGACCTTACTGCTGGGATTACCAGTGGGTCACATTTTGCATGAGAGGTAACTGTGTTAACATCAAGTGTTCCTGTATTGACCTTTGAAACCATGGTCACCTTTGTCTTTACTAGACATCTGAGATACAAGAGAGCTTTACTTGACAGTAAACTCATATTTCCTAGTTGGTGACTTGGGGATGGTCCTAAAAATAAGCAACCTTGAGTCAATTATTTAGGACAGCAGTAGGAAACCTGGTGTACTCCACATTTGACAACATGTTGACTAACCTTTTGGTCATGTTGGCTTCTGTGAATTGTAGTCCAAAAGTACTACTCCTCCCAGGTTGCCTACTCATGCTGTAGGGAAAATAGGTTATGCAGTGTTGCAGGTTATAACTGTCACAATTTTCTTCCTAGGTGCTGGTCTCACTCAGAGCAAGTGAGAAGCTGGAAGCACTCTCCCTTAGAGAGTCTCGGACTAGTGCCTATAGCAACCTGCGGCCCTCAACAACAAAGCACTGCAAAAAATTAATCCATCTCCTGCAACCTGTGCATAGCGCCTGAGAATTTGGAAGAGGACATCCCTGTCCCTATTTCTCCTTCCCATCTTCTGAACCTTGGAGAATCAAATACTATTGTAGCTATTTTTAGGAGTGTTCTTCAGTGTGCCTTAATGTCTGGGGGCTTTTTCCTTTTTAACTGAAGTTGAAAAAAGCCATTCCAGAGATCTGTAAACTTCTTTGTGGCATCTGAATGGGGAAAGTGTGCTTGTTCAGTAAGGACATAATCCAAATGGACTTGTGCAACTGACAGGCTGTTTGTACTGTACCTGTTTCCTGTTGTAAAACTTCAAGAAAAAAGCCAGATGCACTGTTGCCTAAGTGAAGAGAGCACTGTATAGTTCATGTGTAAGAACAATTATAACCTAGCTCTAGTACTCCCAACAGCAAGTGCTTTGGAATGTTGGTCTTCCATACAGTTCATTCTTCTGAAACTTTCATCCTTCCCCCTTAAATATGAAAGGTAGAAAACCATCATTCCTGCTTAAAAGAGCAAACATCAGTATTGCTCACCAAAAGGCCTCCCTTTCTTTGAGGTTTGCTGGTTAACTTATGGGACAAAAGCTAAGAGCATCTTGGAGTAGGAACAGCTAGCTTCTGTCCGGACTCCTGATCAGTCTTAATACGTTGCATCCATCATTTGTCATCAAAGACTCCAGTATCTTATTTATTGAGGATTTTGCTATGAACATGGCCGGGTTGGTCTTTTGACTTAATATTTTCTAGTATGCCTTTGTAATAAAAGCTGGTTTCTTTCCTAAGTAGTATGCTTATGTATGTGCCACAGAGGAAGTTAATAGGTTATTTCACTATCTGTGCCAACCATATTCTATAGACAAAATGTATGATCCATTTAAAGTACTGTTACAAAACTGTACATTTGGTATGATGATGTTCCACGGTTTGATAAAGTAATACGAAGGTAACATAGCCAGGGACAAGTTCCACAGAATTCAGTAGGACTTCAGCATAGACACAAACTGCACATCAGAGCTGCAATGCTATGCTCATTTATCTTGAAGTAAGTTCCCATGAGCATTAGATGACTTCTGAGTATGCATATGAATGGATCATCCATGAGGTATTTTTGAATAGGCAGTTAAAGGAAAGTTAGCTGTAGCCCTCTACCACTTCACCTAGATGCCTAACCTAAAATGACACCCATTGTTAACATGGTTTAAAAACTCTTGTGTTGCATCAGTGATAGGAAGTAAAGGTAAATAGCAGTGGTATGATAGTTTCTCAAGCTGATTGGTCTGCTGTCATTAGGAGAGATTTCTGATTTTCAGTAGGACTATGGCTAAAATGAAGCAGCAGTTGCCACTGCATTCTTACTTCATGAAGAAGGAACAGGACTTAAATGAGAAGAGTGAAATATACAGATTGGAAATCCATATTCTCTCCAGAATTTTGCATTTAAGTCCTCAAAATTAGGTTTTACTGTGTGATGGAGAAGCTGCTACTTTTGTGTGTCCTCACTTTTCCCAGGCAGCTCATTTTCACAGCTCAGGACTGGCTTTCTAACTCCAAAACCATTGGATTAATGTGTTTCTTGAACTGTGTGATGCTTTTAAGCCAATTAGTCCCCCGTTGTCATCCCCCCACACACTTTTCTTTAAACAGTTGTCATTTCAGAGCAGAGAGGAAAAGGGCATGGCAGTGGTGGTTTTTTTCCTTTCAGTTCATGTAGGTTTTGCCCTTAAAAATGGAACTCAGAGTATTATTGTACAAACCTTTGGTTACGTACTTTTCTATATCGGAAGTTTTTGTTTTTTGTTGTACATCTGAAGCAAAGTGCTATTAGCAGCTACACAGTTAAGCCTGATCCACTCAAATGTTTTAATTAGAATGGAAAGATGATATGGAAACTTGCATTCTTCTAGAAGCTATCTTTTGGCAAGATTTCTAATTGCTGTCAGGTGAAAGCTGCTGAGGAATATCTGCCTAACATAGAACCTGCTCTGATCTCACATGAGCAGAAGTGAGATTGTAGACTGTAGCAGGCAGGACAGGCTCTCCTGACCTCCAGAAAGTCTCCTAACACACACTAATGCTTTATAGTACTAGCAGCAGTATGCATGTACAAAAGAGAGTTGGAATTTAGGTACATAAGCCCCAAATAATGTCACACTTGCCAGTAATCACACAGGTTGAAGAAACTGTAAGTGTATACCCATATGGTTGAAATTCCTAATTTTCACAAACAGCAGAAGAAGCAGTAACTCTGTCACACCTCTTCCACAAGACTGCAGGTGGGAGTTCACTAGAAGTAGTAGTTCCCTGTATATAAGAAACTAGTTGCCAGGGAAAATCCTAGTCTAGAAGCTTTCTCACAGTGTGCTACTGTGGAAGTTACATCTAACTGTACAAAACCTCACCTGCAATAGTACAGTAAAGCACAGGCTTCCTACTTCAGCTGCTTTTTGTGAGAACTGGATATGAAACTATAGGATAAAAGCAGAGACTCCTGTAACATTACTGTTTTCCTGTTTGTGCTAGCTAGCCAATTTCTGAGCACCTGCCACAACCATCTGATTTAAGTTAAAAGAGCTTTAGAGAACAGCCCTATGGTCCTGGGGTAAGCATCTCAGGAACCACAGGTTGATTCAGAAAATGCCTTCCATGTTTGAAAGAAAGATGTAGTTGAAGATCTGATCCTAGCCCCATGCTGTCAGTCCAGAGGAAAAGCCTGCCAGCTGCCTTTTCAAGGGGAAGTTGGCAGGGAGAAGAGGAGGCTAAAGAAGGCAGGATCTGATTTATCCTGAACCTTCTTCCCCACCCTTTCCAAAGGGCACTTGTTAGACAGACTTTGCAGTCTGGCTAGCAGAAACAGGATAGAGCAGAGGAGAGGATGCAAAAATTGCATAAGAATCTTGGAAACCTCCAAGTTCAGAGGCTTCTGAGGGGTGAGAGAACAATCAGTTGAGCTGTAGCACATGCCCAAAGGAATACAGGCCTTGACACAAATACATAGAACAGCCACCCCTCCATAGGCTAAAAATGTCAGTCAGTCTCCAAGTCAAGAGAAATGGTAAGAGGGAAGGCGCAAGTTAAGGCTTCTAGCAGACAGGCTAAGAACAGTTAGATCCTTTAACCCAAAATTCACATCTTTGAACTTTTTTTAATTAAAAAGACTACATCTTGTTTTTAAATATTTAGCCATAGAATAAACACTGCTACATAGTTCAAAGCCTTCCACCTTCCCTAGGCAGAATCAGTAATTTCTGATACCTGTATTAGGAGGTCCCTATGCTGAAGCAACATAGCACTGCTGCCACCAAAGGAAAGGAAGAAAACTTAAGAGCTCCAGAGAGAAATACCAACATATAAACATGCCTCCTGCACCAGAAAGGGAAAGGCAAGGGTTCTGGTTTTTGAGAGGGGAGGCAACATTTGTGCTCAGGACACAACACAAAGGCAGGCAAGCTCCACACTCAGTGCCACGCAGCTGCCCGTTTCCAAAGTGCAGACATTAAGAGGAAGCTGTTTTTAACAGCCATCCCTCCACCAGGATTTGACTGGGAAGGGGGCCAAGCAACACAGGACAGAAACGGAACCAACTCTGGTCAACAAAATCATCTGTCTAGGTGACCCTAAAAATGTACTCCTGCAAGACTGAAAGGAGTCCAATACAGGAAACAATCCCAATACAAAGAGAAGGGGTGACGGATGGCTCAGCCACCAATGCATCCGGAAGGAAGCATAAGGAACAGCTGGGGTCTTGCAGCTGTGCTTGGAATTCCTTTGGCTGCCACTCACATGGAGAGAAAACACCTTAATTTTTCTGAAGGAACTTGCAGAAATATAACTCAAAGGCAAAAGCTTCCAGGGCAAACTTTCACATGTTCACAGCCTGCATATGGAAACCTAAGCTGCAGTTTCTCCTGAGAGAATGCAAAGAATGACAGGGATTGCCTAGAAGCACCCATCTTGTATGCATTAGTACAGCAAGAGAGTGACCAATTTATAATGCTGTTCTTGCCCCTTTAGAAAGAAGACTTATCCCTGGGAGCAAAACGGTATCTACAGAGCTGAGAAGGCTATTGCCAGAGGCAGATCTTCACCTTGCACTGTGCAAACGATACCCATGCTGACATGGGGCAGCTAATTAAAACTTTACTGTTGCACCTTAAAATCAACTTTTGAAGGATTCATCCACAAAACATCAATTTTTTAAAACTATATTCTATTAAGCTGGGCAGGTAGCATCCTCTACAGCCACCAGTGTAGGACAGTAGTCTCCTTTGCAGGCAGGGGAATAGAACAATCCCCCACACCCAATCCTTTCTCCTGAGAACACAAGTGGGCATACTACAATTAGCAAAGAGGGAAACCTTGAGAGTCTCAAAAATGAAGGTGTAAGTAGATAGGGCTAGAGAGACAAAGTACTGTCTCGCATAATTTCTAAAGCTGCTTTCTCCCCAAGTCAAGACTGAGGGCAGCAGAAGATGGTGTTCTCCCCAAGGTACATCACAGGGTAAAGCTGGCTCAGCCAGGCCTTCAAAATAGAAATAAGGAACAAGGAGGAATAAGGGTATTTTGCATGTAAAGTGCAGCAGCAGCAGCAGAAGGGGGAAAGGCCTGCAGTATATCTCCAATTCAGTTCTATTTTTCCAGGTATGGAAGAGGCTTCATACAGTAGTTCAGAATCCAAAAGACTGAGCTACCCCATACTGAAGCCCAGGTCAGATGGATTGTATATGCATCACTGTGTTGAAGAAATTAGGCTGGGATTTTAAAATAACGGAGGAGGGCTTAGTCCTTGGAAATGCAGCTGCTATTTTGTGCAAGGTGGGTATGTTGTCCCTCCTATTCTGGCAGCAAAAGTATTTTACCACTTGTCATTTTTTGAAGCCCAGTTTCCCCTCCCAAAACAAGTTTCTAACTAAAAAAGACCATCCCAACCTGTTCCTCCATACAACCAATTCCCCTGTTCAACTAAACAACCAAGGGTTCCATCAAGTTATTTACAGTTTAGGCCCTTCTGTTGTCACCCCCATCCAATAAAAATGTTTTACTTCCTACTGGTGCATAGGGATGAGCAGTGGGCATGTTCAACAGGTCTATCCAGCTGAAGATGCAGCGTGCAAAGAAAACAAAGATGAAGAGACAAAGATGGACAAACTGCAGAACCAGACCAAAAGACTGCATCATCACTAGGAAGCATGGGCTGGACACAGTGTCCTGTTGGGAAGGCCAACATCAGGAGGAGAAGGAGGGCAGCAACGACGATGCACTATTCCAGACATAACACTGTGCATGTGGATGCTCTGTCATCCCCGGTCAGTATAGATCACACTCTGCCATGTGTCTGTTTGTCCTTCCTTGCAGCTACGGAAATACAGGGGAGCCATGAGACCTATGAGCTGGGCGATGGTTCTTCTTCAGGAGGGAGGGAAGATGTGGCTGGAGCCTCTGTCTCTCCAGAAAGGCCTAGCTCTGCATCCATCTGCTCCAACTCTTGCTGGTCAAGTAGCTCGAAGTCATCCGCTTCTTCCTCATCGCCAGGTAAAGAGGCAGCTCCCACCTCCTCACTTTCAGACAGCTGAGCTTGGAAGCTGAGTCTCTCCTCAGGCTCAGTGGGCAGGAACTCAGAGAGGGAAGGCCCCTCGCTGTCCTCAGAGGAGTGGAGCAGGGCTGACAAGGTGTTCTGCACTACCGTACTGATAGCTGTGGTGACGATCTCTTGGCTCAGCGAATCGATGCGCAACCCCAGACCTTGTGCAGAGGCATCCTGTGGTTCAGCAGCCCCTCCTGCCGCTGCCTGCACATTCCCATTGAAATGCGTATTTACAAAATGCAGGGGGGAGGCCAGGCCCAAGATGGATGTGTCCAAGCTCCCTGTTGCTGCTGCTACCTCTTCCTCAGTGGAGTCCAGCTGATGGATCATGTGGACAGGCACCGCAAAGTTGTCATCCTCACTAGGTGGTCCCAAGTCTCTGGAATGAAACTCCTCCACGGAGGGGAACTCTGCCATATCCTTGGAGAAGGACTCTTCTGGCTCACTAGGAAGGCTCTGCTGATCCAGATCTGAAAAGCATCATACCACAAGGGAGTTAGCCTCCAGGGCCCTCTGCTGCAAATCCTCAACCCTCATTCCAGCTCAATTGTTTGCCCAAGCATGGTTTTTGGACTGCTTTATATTATACAAAGCCAAAGATGAATAGACTAATTTGTCATTTTGTTCCACCTTCTTTGACGTCGCCTGGCTGTGTTCTTTCCCACCCCCTCTGTCTGACACTCCTCCATAGCACAGGGCAATAATTGGTATACTACAGTTATGCCGCCCGATTTAAAATCACTAGTCATGCAGATGAGCGCACTGCTGCTTTTCTTCCTTATTCTATCATCTCTTCACTACAAAGGTGATATTAGTTTAATGAGAATGAACATTATACAGTGGTACCTTGCCAACAGTGGCTCACAAACTGAATTCGTTCCATGACTCTGGTCACAACCCCAATTGGTCGTGAGCCAAGTCAAATTTCCCCATAAGGTTCAATGTAAATAAGGTTAATCTGTTCTGTAACCATTTTTTAAATCACAAAAATTTGAAACAAAGTAACAAAGCACAACAAAGATCATGGCCATCTCCTTGTCCCCCCCTCCCGGGCACAATCGCGGCCATCTCCCCTCCACCAGCACAACCGTGATCGCACCTGTCTTCCCTGCACGAGCGCAACCATGATTGCGGCCACAGATGGGCATGATCGCGGTCATGCTCGGGCAGGGAAGATGGACATGATCGCAGCCATCACCTTCCCCCACTGAGCACGACTGCGATCGTGCCCAAGCAGGGAAGACGGAAGCCGTTGCGATCATCACCCGATGCGGAGTTCGCAACCTGAGGCAAAATTTTTCTGAAATTTCAGTTTGCGACCCAATTTGGTTGTGAACTAAGGCATTTGTGAGCCAAGGTAGCACTGTATTAACTAAGAGTGATACAAATTTGGAAATACCCAATCTACACTTCATTTCTGCTATAAACTCATCAGGTTACCTTAAGCAAGCCACTATTGTCTTAGTGTCCGCTCCCCCATACAATTATTATTGACATACCTTACAAGGCTGTTGTAAAGCTAACAAGAAAATAAATGTGAAGTGCCTGATTATTCTACTATATACTACATTCCACCTGCTCCTTCACTGGCAGGGCCTCAAAGGAACAGCTCAGCATGCTGTTGCACTGGGAGTGACTGCTACTGTTAAAATGAGTTTTTCTGGAACAAGAGGCAGCATTTTGGATTTCCACATGTACTGAATCTAGTAGTAATACCGCATTACCACTAGTTACTACAGCATCAGACTAGCTGCTATATAAAATACAGGCTTTCCTGTTCAGAAAACTTATAGCTTATATTAAAAGGAGTTTGACAAATGAACAGAACTAGTCAGGTGGCAATAAGCTGTTTGTAAAGTAGGACTAAACTGAATAAGGAAACATTTTGAAGAAGTGGGTCTTTTTGGTTTAGAGTATATAGTGACTAAACCATCTCCTGCCTTAGACTGTTGTAAGATAACAAGGATTACACAAAGCTGTCTAAATAGCCCAGTCACATGGCATGGGACACAACCAATGCCCCGAGGTCAAATTCCTCTCCAGCTGTAAAAGCTACTAGAACCCAAATACTTAAAGACCCCATCCCCCATGCAGGTCTTTCCAAGTCCAGAGAGACAATATTCCTGCCCACAAACTTCATTTCATACATTGACACCCAGCTGGTATGGGGTTTTTGGGTGTGTTGAGTAGGAAAATGGCACCTTCAGACACGTCTGTCAGCTGTGGTGTGGTAGCTCTAGAGACCGTGAAGCCTCCACTCTCCAAGATAGAGGCCTCTTCATCTGAGAGCTCAGAGTCTGTGATTGCCAAAGCCAGAGCTGTCTTCTTTACATCCACCTGCAAAAAGGAACAAAGTGAGGCTATTCTTCCAAAGCTAAATAGTGCTTGTAGCCAATAACTTCAAAGGACACTGTTCCCTTTGCAGTGCAGCTACAAATCCAACTTGATAGGCTAGAATCTCCATCATGAGGGGATGCTAATGCAATGCTTGAAGCCAGAATTTGTTCTATCCTTTATTTTATTAATCCTTACAGTGATTCTCTTAAATCAGGGATGCAGGGCCTCAGGCCTGGTACCCAAATCCAGCCATCTGGTATTCCCCAAGTGCCCCCAGCCGCTTTCTTATCACTGATTGTTTGGGGGTTTCCTGGCTTTGTGCTTCTCCTTATGCTAAAAGGTATAAAAGCCACTCGTAAAGTTTAAGCTTCTGGCAAGAAGGACTTTAAGCTAAAATATAATGTTTTGTTATGTTAGCCATTGTGTCTTTGTCTGTGGCCTGACATGCCACTAAAATTCAGTACCCCAAAAATCCAGAATGAAATTTGGTACTTATGCTGAAAGAGGTTCAAAACTGTTATTTAAGATAGTCTTTTGTTCCTATACTACAAGGGAGAAAAATCTGTAAAATGTCACCAGACCACTGCTGGGAAGAATAGATCATATATTTTTTTAAAATCCACAGGGTATTTCACAGGGTTGTCATTGTGAGGATAAAATGGAGTGAAGGAGGACTCTGTAAGCCACCTTGGGTATCTCACAAGAGGAAAAAAGGCAGAATATAACTATAATAAACATAGACACATAATCCTGAATGAAAGGGGCTAAAACTCTTTTAGCAGAAAGAGAATTTATAACAGAATTAAGAACATGGAAAACCTATCATCTTTAAGAACTGTCAGCAAAGAAATTTATGTGAGGTGGGTTTACGTCATGTTTCAAATGCACTACATGATTCACTTTTTTCCTAAATGGAAAAAAATGCAAGAATTTAAAAAAGAAAAAAACTGACCCTGTTTGTGGTTGCAACTATAAACTCTAAGTAAAATTTTGTTCAGAATAATATGATCCCCTGTAAAGGAACTATTGTCTTGGGACATGTGATTATTCTGCATCACCTTTTTAAGTAGAATTGTACTTAACATACTGTTGTGCCTCAAACATCTAATACATTGACCTCTCAGTGACTGAGCCCATGGACTTGAGCCCAGAGCCAACAAACTTGCCACCTGGGTTATGCATGTAACTGGTACTGTCAAAATAAGGGAAACGGACATTGTACAAGTCGTCCTAACCCTTCCCTCAAAACCATGAGAAACCAATTGCCCATGGCTTGGAAGAAAAGGTGACAGAGGTGGAAAGCAACCAGGTATTTATTTATTTTATTTATTTATTTAGAAAATTTCTATGCCGCCCCATTTGCCGAAGCCTCGGGGTGGCTTACAAATAAATCAATTAAAATACTATAAATTAACAATATAAAACAAGTTAACAATATAAAATAAATATTTCCACAGCTTAAAGTTCCAAAGGCTAGAGGGCTGGGGAAGCAAGCTTCTAATTTTTTGATCCCATGGAGGAGTGTTCTTAGGAATGAAATCCCATGTCTTCATGCACCCCTTGCACTTACCACTGGAGAATAGCCAGATAGTTCCGCCTCACTCTCACTTTCTGTCTCTGCCATTGACTCACTGCCAGCTTCTGGCTCACTCTTTCCTTGACGTTCTGTGGAGCAGAACAAAAGAAATGTTCCATGGGACACTTGTGCAGATAGCTTCACCAAAAGCAGACTAAAAGAAGGATTTCTCAGAAGCACCAAACAGTCTGGGCTTCTACTGGGAGACACAGACCTCTGGCTCTTCCAGCCCCTGCTCCCACCAGATGTTTTGCATAGTCTGGATAATCCAGCACAGTCTGGATAAGAGTTGCTGGGTCTCCTATCAAAAATAATGCATGTCAGGTAATAGGGAGCTATCATCTTACTTTTCTTTTCATGTTTAAGATGCAAGGTCTCCACTTTCATGCTGTAGTCCAGTTTCATCAGGATGGGCTCCAAACGGGTGTACATCCTCTGGATAAGCTCATGGTACACTACCAATGGCCACAGCAAGATACTGAGCACTGAGAAGTGGAGAAAGCCCAGAGTGTGTTAGAAATTAACATTCCCTGGGGCAAAGAGGCATCCCATGTCACCTGCCAAAGATGCCCAAGGCCAAGCCCCTTCCACAGCTCCTTTCTGGGCCCAGTCACTGTCCTGCTGATCTCAGAACTGTACAAACTGCCAAACATGACTCTGGAAATACCATCAGGTAGACCAAGCTATGAAAGAGGCACAGCTCAAGCTGACTCATACAATGAGTCCTACTACAATTTGACATGGACAGAAACAGAAAAACGAAATAGGCTTGAAGTAAGATTTAACAAGATATAGAAACAATCTTAGCAGATACTTCCATTTGCAGTCTGAAAAGACAGCAAATGGCTCACAACCCTCTTCTTAGAATCATGTTTTCTTGCAGAAATAAGAGTTGCCCTAGATCCATAGGTGTCATTATGTGAAGGCCTCTATTATTTGCTTTATAGCAAGGGTTACAAGTGCATTGGGAGGCAGGAAGGGACTGTATTAAGTATTGTTTTTAAGTTTTAGAAAGAAGGTTCTTGGACGTAACTGTGGCAGCCTATATAACAACTTTCTTAAGCCACATACCTAATTTTAAGTACCATGAAGGACTTAGTGATACTCACAGACAATGCAGGAGATCATGATTCCTGGAACATAGTGCCCTACAATTGCTAGGATCAAGCATCCTGAGCAGATCCTGGCACAGAACTGGAGGAACAAGACAAAGACCAAGAATGAAAATTTAGCAAGCTGGAGGCATTCTCAGTGCAGCCCATGCAAGAAGCTATCTATGAAATGGTTTGAGGTTAGTTCCTAATCCCAAGATCCTTTAATAACAGATTGCATTCAGCCATAAACCTGTCTTACAAGCTCCATGACCATAACA
The DNA here is from genome assembly GCF_004798865.1 of Varanus komodoensis. Classification (NCBI taxonomy): domain Eukaryota; kingdom Metazoa; phylum Chordata; class Lepidosauria; order Squamata; family Varanidae; genus Varanus; species Varanus komodoensis. The sequence goes on along the minus strand of NW_025335798.1, from coordinate 3,260,555 downwards.
TGCCATAATGGCTGGCCACAGTTTTGCTTCAGTGTGCTGTCAATTGGGTAGGCTGATTGATGCCCAGAAGTAACTAGCAAACGGGCACACGGCTACCTCCAAGTAATTTTTCTTGAGTCAGTCACAGTACTTTGGAAGTAGTACTGGAAGAGATCTGCTTATTGCAAATATATGTCTGAACCACATCTCAGGAAATAATATGTTTGCACTTCCCTCCACCCTCAGCACCTTGCCTTCCAATTAACCTTAAATATATAGGCTAAGGCACTGCTTACTCCTCCAAGACACACTGCTGTTAATATGCAGAGATGGTTTCTTGCAATTTATGCAAGGCACTACGGCAAGAAGTTTGAAGTTCTGAAATTTTATTCAGAAGGTTTTATTCTGAATAAAATAAAATTTATATTTAATTGTATTGATATTTATGTTTGCAAGCCACCCTGAGGCTTTGGCGAATGGGGCAAAATATAAGTTTACTAAATAAATAAATAAATAATAAGGTGCCTAGAGTTTTATATCACAATAGATGCAGAGTTGCTGCAAGCAATCATTCCACTCCTTTTTCTCTCCTCTAAACATTTACTGAGGCAAATTATGCACTAACATCATAGTGGAGTGCTTGTCCGCCTTTAAAAAGGAGGGGAGAAGAGGAGGCTTCCAACACGGAGATATCACATGCTGCATTTTGGACTGCTAAGCATTACAGATGGAAAGAGGAGTAAGAAGAGGCATGGAGCTGTGACTCTCCATAAACTATGTAGCAGTATCAACGTATCAGTCTGGCCTAGGGGTATGTCTGCACAGTTCCTGGGTAATGTTGGGAAGAGCTGGGGATTACCTGAACCTTCTCTGGAGTGAGGTACTTGGTTAAAATTCCATTCCTGTTTGTTTCCACATATACTGAAAACTATGATCTTCCTTTAAATTTGTGATTTGAAACCACACTTATATCACATGATTTTGTCTACACAGAATACTTGCTTCTTACTACACTAAAGCTATAACAGAAGGAAAATCATCTTATTTTGTTTCTGTCAGGAGGAAATATAAATTACCAAACCATAACCAGGATTTTTGTTTATTTTTTGTAGAAAGGAGCCATGCCGGGATTTCTTTGTATGAAAAGTTCTGCTGATTTCCTGCTTACCTTGGCAGGGTTTTGCCTCTTGTATTGCAATAGTTCCTGCAGGTACAGCCTGAAGGTAATCCAGCTCTCAGCCAAGCACCGACAGAGCTCTGGGACACTGAGCAGATGAGGCTGTGCTCCTGCCATTTCACTATCCCTGCAGCAATGAAAACAATATATCAACAGCTAGCCCTTCCAGGAGTACTGCTATATGATGAATAAAGGAGCCACATGCAACAGAGAATCACTTTTTGTGGACAAAATTGACAGTAATTTAACTAAGCAGCTGTGAAACATTATAACCCATGCTCCAACAGAAGACACAGCATTCCTTCCTTCCTTGGGAACTTCCAGCTCCCAAACTTACAATATTTCAGGATAATCATTCATTTACTTCTACACATTTCTAGAGCTTGAAAACAGTCACATTTGACCTGTTGAGGTAGGGCAATAACTGAGAAGTCCTTCACACTGCTGCTCCTGAACCTGCTAAGTCAAATATCTATGCTAAAAGAGAACAAATTCTCAAAAGCATTTTTTAAGGTCACAACATAGATCCGGAATGAATATGTGGCCCTCCAGATATTGTTAGACTGCAACTCTCATTATCCTTCACCCTTGGGTATGTTACTTTGGCTGATGGAAATTGTAGTATCACAACATATGGAAGGCCACAAGTTGCTTAGCCCTGGCATTGAACCAAGCACTAAGCCATTGGTAGAAAAGATCCCTGTGCCCAGAACTATATGAAGAGCAACCCACCTGTCTCCTTCCAGTTCTTCCAAGGGTTGTGCTGTAGCAGAAATAGAAATGCAAATCATTCAGTAAGTGTAAAAAAAAGATGACAGTTTAAATTCTAGGAGCATGTGCTGCTAGATGTTTTTTTCCTTCATCAGTCAACCTGCAAATGCAGATGAGAAAGAGCAGCAAAAGTTGCATCTTGAAAGTTCAAAACACCACAGGTACTGAGGGGAAGTGAGAGTTTCCTTGAAACTGCTGGAAGTACTGCCCAGATGTCATGACAGACTCATAAAGTAATGCATTAGTGGTACACTCAACCACAGAAGATCTAGTTTTAATGTACAGAAACAAGAATTTTATGTATTGAAACACAGGGACTCCAAGGGACACGCAGAGAACTGGCCACCCAATTACAAAAGAATATAGTCCAGACTCAGCTGATGTTCATAGAACACTGGAACCTCTTTTGCTAGAGCTAACTGCTTTCTCATGTGCAGTTACCAAACAATAAAGTCCTGGGAGAATCACTAGACCTAAGGAGACAGGGCTGTCAGTACAGTCTGGTGTGTGAGAATGTCATGTTGTTTCTTGATTTTTTAAAAGCAGATCTCCAGACCTTGTAGTAAAAGAAACTTGAAAAGGTTTTCAATAGGCTGCAGTATGCAGGTGCACCTGTGTCTACCTGTAGTTTCACCAGAACCTCATTTTATATTTACAGATCCTCACCCTGCAAAACCACCTAAACTGGTTCAGAAGTCATCAACATTGAGAAAGCTTATACTACATAAACTGTATGTTTATTCATGTAACTCAAGTTGGATGTAGGACTGTTGCAGAAGCTGGGTTGCCTTGGCATTGAGCATAAACAAAACTCCTGGCACTGCAAAGCCACTTAAAAGCATGGCCAGTAGTTTCAGTTTTCCTAACCTAGTTTACATAAGGTTGTGAAGAAGCTCCTTTGAAGCAGAGATATGAGGCTAGAATTCAAAGCTCATCAGATCTGACTAGCTGATGCAGCTGGCACACAGTCCTGTTATTTATAAAATGCTGTATGCTGCACACAGTCCCTACAAACGACAGTGCCCGGGGTTAGCTCAGGGCTGCCCCCTGGGCCATAAACACAGAGTTGGCAAGCTAGTGAAGAGTGCACTGGAGCAGCAGAAAACAATCTTGTTAAGTTTGTGACCTAGATTCCAGGTAATCAGTCCCAACTGCGATCTCCCCCTGCCAACACAGACTCTGGTGCGTACTTGGGCACTGCAGACACCACTTCCCACAGGAGTCCATTCTAACACCATGAAAGGCTACTATTGTTAACATAGCAGCCGGCTGCAAGACCATTTAGTGCAGCTATGAATACACTGAGTTCTGTGCTAGCATGCTATAGATATAGCCAGGGTGCTAGACACAGACATCACATACTGGGGCAGCAGCAACGTGACAGGTTTACACCAACCTGCTTTGCACCTCCTAATGCATGAACCAGAAGTGTGATGCAACACACATGTGCCAGCTCTGTAATCCCGCTGCTTCTGCTACTTGCCTAACGATACTCTCTCCTCGTGCATATTTTTACAGGTCTGGATGATCCAGAAGAAGCATCAATGCACCAGAAGTGCTACCACAGTAAGTTATCAACCCTGATTGCACACTGAAAATTGGATGCTCTCAGAGAAGCCAAGACCACAATGTTAACATTCACTGTAAAACTGAACAGCTAAACGCTCCATTGCAGAACTACAAGAAGAAGCACAGCAGGAAAAAGAAAAGGCAACAGGATGCCCAGAGGCAAAGCCTCTCTACAGATATAGCGCTAGCATGCAACATGTAAATACTGACCAAAAATAACTGCTTTGTTTGGTCCTGCAAACAGGAAAGGAGCAGCATTTGTATTTGACCCACAGCCTTGTCCAGATGATTCATAACTGTATCTCTACACAATCTGCCTGATCTCTAACCTGGAATACAGAATCTGAAATAGGATGTCAATATTGATTGCTTCTAGGAAAGGCAGCCTGTACAGCTGGTTTTGTATAGATCAAAAGATTGAACTGGTTTTGTTCAATAAAGTAAGGAGGCAGACATGTTTAAAGTTCTCAGCAAGAGTTCATAAAGCAACCCTCAGCCCACCTTGGCTAATCGAGTATTTTGTGTTATGTAACACTATTGCAACACTGCTATTTACCAGCGGACAACTAAACTATAACAGGCTCAGCTTAGATAATTTTTAACATAAAATCAAGGTCTCCAGGTCCAATTGCTTTAAAAAGAATTGCTCTAACACAAGAAAGTAAAAACAAAGGGAGAGAGATATCAGTGGTGTTTTGCATCCATTTGTCATGTGTGAAAAATTCATGAACTCAAGTTGGCAGGATATGTCTCATTTAGTAATATGGGCTTTCTAGAATTTTCTCCTATGAAAATTAAACTAAATTGCATGGGGTTTTGCATCAGAAAAATCTCAGATGCCCTAGAAAGTGATCTAACTTAGCATATTTATTTTTTTTTATAAAGAACAAATAAAATAATGTTGAAAAGTGTTCCATGATCATTTTTGTTCTAATATGTGACACATATTTGAGCTGAAGAGAGAAAAACTAAAACACATGTAATAATGATTTATGTATCATATAATGTAGAAATATTTATTAGACCATTAATGTAAAAACAGAGGGCTATCATAGTCCTTCATGGCTTAATTAACCCTCACCAAGTTGATGGCTGGGTTCAGATGACATGACAACCTCTTACTGGGGGTTGCACATGCAAAACTGTGCCCATGGGTGCTGCAACTAATCATAGGTTAAATAATCACGGTGAGCTGCAACATATCATGAAAACCAAGCCAGGAACATGTACTTCTCTTTTTTAAATTCAGTGAATTTAAAAAACAATGATACTAAACATTGTTATCACACTAATAAAGTTTAGCAAATCAAAGAACAGTGCATAGTATATCAATGAGCACACATCTGTATTTCTGAAACTGCCAAACAACATATTTCAAATTGGCATACATTCATTGTTACTCATGAACGTACAGAATGGAAAGAAAAAATAAAAGCACTGGAAAATTTTCCACTCTACATCACTGGTCTTACTTCCAAAGAAGGATACAAGACATCAACAGCAATCAGATTATTTAAAATGCAGTGTTTTAATGAGTACTGTTTGACACAATTCACGTTTCCTCCTTCCTAAGGAATTTCCTTGCCAGAACAGAGTTTAAGATGTGAGTTCTAAGCACAGCCATATGCATTATGCCAATTCATCATTAAATCCAGACTGCAGACTCCCTCTGACATCTTTGCAGTTGACCGTTTATGGCATTATACATATTGTTCAATGAAAGTTGTTTTTGCACAGCCTGTAACAGCCATAAACTGCATACAAAGTGCCACTTGCTATGGCCTTTCTCCTAAGAAGTAACCAAGGAGTTCATTCAAGACAAAAAGACATCAGTTTCTAAAGTTGCTAAAATGCAACCGCTACATAATGAACTTACAGCAGGTATATTTGAGGAGGGAAGGGAAGGCATTATGGGTCATAACACAGTTGCCTGGTTTATTTATTAATTTATTATTTATTAGATTTATATCCCACCTTTTTCCTTCCCTAAACTCAAGAAGGCTGACATAATTCTCCTCTTCCACTCCATCTCATCCTCACAACAATCACTCTGTGAGGTAGGTTGGGCTGAAAGTCTGAGACTGATCAAGTGTCACCCAGTGAGGTTCATGGCTGAGTGAGGACTAGAACCCAAATTGCCTGTGTCCCACTCCTGCACTCTTAACCACAACACCACATTGGCTCTAACTAAGGCATTTTTGATAGCACCGCTTTAATAAATCTAGCATTTATTAAGACTAGAAAGCAATGGTTTCTGCAATCCTTTTGAACCAGAAACCAAACATTATGCTTTGTACAAAATATGTTGTTACAGTTTATCTTACTTTTCTCATCTGGCTGCATCATTTACTATAAACTGACAAGAGCTGAGATATATACAGAAACAGAGAAGACCAACCAAGTGCCTTTAGTCTGAGGAGCTACCATTTTTAATAGCTTCATAAATGAACTAGATCGGGCTATGCAAGACAGCAGAAATGCACCAATTCCTTCTTGGGCATAATAAAAGTAAGTTGGACACATGCTATTTCAAGAAGCCAACAACTACAACTCCTTACCATTAGCTAGTCTCGTAGTACCAGCACTCCTGGACAAGGAACAACATCGTTTGTTACTTCTTATTGAGTTGATAAAACACTGCAGCAGTAATGAACTGTACTTGCAAGGGTGTGAGAACCAATGATAGCACCTGTCTATGAACTATGACACTTCCCTCATTTGTACTACCATCTCTATTCTCACTCACCTGAGAAATCCAATAGGAACTGGGGCTTCCATTTCTCCAGCAGAAGAACTCCAATAAGACCAATGCTTAGGAGGAACAGAGGACGCAACGAAGTGGAGGAAAACAGCCTGGAAAGTCAGAAAGACTAAAATTAAAAACGAATACTAAGAAAAATGTTGCAAGGGAGCATGACTAGGGGTGCACACATTTCTAGCAGATTTTTGCAGCTAGTTGCCTGCAGTCATTACAAACTTTTCCCCTGAGTATACACACAGAACTTCAGGTATCTGGGCAGCTTCCTCCATTCACACTGACTTTAGAGAAGGTCAAGTCTCACACACTGCTTCTGACCTTTCTCAAAATCTCAACCCTTCTCAAGTCCTCTTGTCTTAGAAAGACGGCTCTTTTTTCCAAGTCCTCTCAGGCAGTAGAGGGCTCTTGATCAGTTTACTTCTGGATGGCTGGAGGAATGCAACTGACAGAATGAAACCAAAGAGTTTAAATTATCTAAATTTTGCAGACACCTAGCAAAATGTGACCTTTACAATAGTCAATGTAAGCAATGTGACTATAACTAACTATAATCACATTGCTTTGCTGCAGACAACTGGCCAGAATATCCAGTTGCAAAATATTATTTTTAAAGCAAAGAAAACATTCCAGTTAATGGTTAAAGATACCACCTAGCCACATCAGATATATTAAAAACATTGTCTTGGATAAAAGGTCAACATTCTATACCTTAGAACAGTCCCAACTGCACACTTAATTTTATCACTTTGTAATGTTATGCATTTCATTTATATGTTATGTCCTGTCTTTCATATGAAAGACCTTACTGCAGGAGTTACAGAACCTAGAGCCCATAGGCAGCCCTCAAAAGCCTTAACTGTGCCTTCCCACACACCACTGCCCCTGATCTCTTTTGTCACTATCATTGAATTATGTTCTTTCTCCAAGATTGTCAATTTTACTCTTGTCATTGTGGCTTCTTCCAGCACTGTCGGAAGAAGTCAAAAGTCAAAATGGAAGCCTGAAACTAGAATAGTATGAACTGTTTCCTGAAATCCAAAGTGATCAGCATGCGTGCACACGTGTGTGTGTTTGAGAGAGAGAGAGAGAGAGAGAGAGAGAGAGAGAGATTTTGTTTTGTGGCACAGCTGTATCATGCTATGTTATATTGTACCAAAAACCTAAGTATATTTCAGATGGTTATTTCTAAGTTAAAAGAACTAGGTGAATGCCCTATCACCAAGAAAGATTACTTGGTGACATCTAGTAGCATTTATGAAATCAGCTCCTCAAAGAGGTGTGCCTGGCACTCACTCCTTTGGTGCCAGGTGAAAACCTTTTAATTTACCCAATATTTTAAGTTAGATTTGTATCCTCATTTTTATCATATTTTACTGTACCTCTGAATGAGATTTAGCTGTGATGGTGGTGGCAGGATGTTGTGCTGTTATTCTTTTAGGGCATTTATTAATGGGATTGTTGTTTCATAATACGTGTATTTAATATGTGTTTTATATTAATCATGAGTTTGTAAGCTGCCCAAGGAGCTTGTCTTTGAAAATGTACTATGAACCCCTGCATGGCTTCTGCCTCCAAATCTGCTCTGCTGATAGTCAGTCCATTGTCTGTAATAGTAAACAGGATGTTTTTCTTTCTAGTACTTTGCTGGGCTCTATGACTCAGACTTGTTAAATGTTGCTGTGTGCACATGAGTAGGGTAGGCAAAAAGGAAGGAATGTGCAAGCATCGCACTTCTCAGTGACTAAAGGCTTAACAGGAGGCTCAGCTACGCGTAGTGTGACTAGCCATGGGCAGGGCTTGCTCTGAGTCTTGGTATATTATCAGGAGTTAGCAAGCTCGGAGTTTTGAGCCAGGGACAGTGCAAACCATGGGGACCTATGCAAAGAGTACACAAAATCTAACTGAAAACACTCCTGGGTGAGCCTCCAGTTATCTGCAGTTGCTAGTAGCAGGCTTTGTTTGTTTGTTGCATTTGTATGCTGCACTCCATAGCCAAGAGGCTCTCTCGGCAGCTTACAATATATTGCATTATATTAAAAATAAGAATAGAACAAATTAGTACAACAAATAATAAATCAATACAAATAAATCAATACAAACAATAGGAACAGGCATTCTTATAATAATAAAAACACATTAAAGCTGTCTATTTATAAAAACAATCTTATCTCAGACCAAGTCCTGGAGGTGCTTTTGGCCCTTCTCGTGCAACAGGAGAGGTGTTTATACTATGAGAGTGAAGCAGGAGTCACTTGAAACTGCACCCAAGATGCAATGCAAAGTTCTACATCCTAAGCCAGAGTTTGGCAACTGCTTGCCCTCCAGATATTTTGGTCTACAAATGTAATCAGCCCCAGACAGCACAGCCAAGAGTGAGACATGACAGGCCTAAACATGTAGAGAGCCAGAAGTTGCCCACCCTGGCCTAATCTATAGCTGCCTTCATTTTCAGATCAAGCCCAGAGGACACTCTAACATCTCCTCACTGCAAAGTCCTCTTGGGTCCACATGGAAATGAATCAGTCCATGGCTACACTGGGGCCACAGAAAGCAGCTTTTACCTGTTATATGTCCACTGCTGCACTCAAATGGACACATCTCTTTTATTTAAGAAAAAGGTCAGAGATCAGTAATAAAGCATGTGCTTTGTAGGCTAAGAGTCTAGGGTTCAAATTCTAGGGTTCAAATTGGTATCACCAGATGCAAGGATTTCAGACAGCATGGCTGCAAAAGACATCCACTGCTTGCAACCCGAGGTTTCGGCAAGGGGCGGCATAGAAATGTTATAATAATAATAATAATAATAATAATAACAACAACAACAACAACAACAACAACAACCCACCCCCAGAATGCTATTGGGCAGATAAAAATATAAAAAACAAATCTACCTCTGAAAATGGAGAGCTGCTGTTTGTCAGAAGCTGAATGTGCTGTCTAGCTACTTATAAGACAACATCATATGCAGAATGTTTATTGAGATAAATATGCGAGAGGTATGTGTATGTAGAACATGCATTTTTCAGACATTTAGGGTGACATTTAATGATCAGACAAACTTAGCAGCAGGTAGGGTGTAGTCATTTCTTCACCAAGCGGCTGACCAACATCCTTCTACTTTTGACATGTGATCCTTCCTTGAACTATAATTATAATCAGAGGTTCCTATTATGAATCTGTTTTATAGAGGATACTGAAAACAGTGCCAAAATATAGTGGTTAAACAAGTAGGACCATGCTACCTGAGATTTGCATCACATATTTTCAAACCTCTTACATCATTCATGTACGCTTGCAAGACTTCCATGTTCAACAATACTAATTTTTGCAAGTTTACATCCAGAAGCAAATTTATTCCTAGCTTCTTTTACTGAGTACTCCCAAGTTTTCTTTTAATGAGTATATTATCTAACATAGTATTTCCCCTCATAATACTGCCTCAGTAAGCCCAAGGAAAGTAAGTTTAGAATCACCACCTTCCTGCTCAGATATGAAGAACAATGTCATCTGGATTGGTCTGGGTCTATGTTATCTGAGGGACCCCCTACCCTTGTCTGAGCCTGCCCAAGTACTACGATCAGCAGCAGAGGCCTCACTCACTGGCCCACCAGCAAGAGCCATAAAACTGGTGGGTGCTACAAGTACGGCTTTCTCCGCAGAACTTCCTCCCTCGGAGATACATATGATCTCATCACTGTTGTCTCTTTTAAAATCCCTGAAGGTACATGTAATTGAAGGCAAACTCTGTATTACATGCTTTAAAATAATCAGCTGTTGCTCCTGAGTTTGTATATTTAATTGTATTTTTTATATTATAAGCTGTCTTGTGAAAGCAGTGTCCCTGAAAATCTTTTGATTAAACAAGGTTGCTATGTGTGAGAGAACATTTGGGAATTGGACGGGGGGAGAGTTAATTGCTTTGTCTATGATTGGAAGCCTTTACTTTTTTTTCTATGATATGTTGTCTCCAAATAGAAGTTTCTAGTTTGTTCAAAGGAAAATGATATTTAAATTGGGGAGAATGTGGTGTGCAGAAGTGTACTGTCAGCAAGCTTGCAAGTTTATAAACCCTTCTCCATATAGCTACTTTTCTCTCTTACACACTGTAAGGTTTCACCTGTGAAAAAGACTTTCTTCCAAGTCCTTCCATTTCCACACCATAACTTAATTGTATCAACTTTCTCTCCCATGCTGCTACCACTCAACTCCAAACTTGACCCAGCATTCCCTCTTGCCGATGATCCTGCCTTGATCTTTATTTCCACCATCCAAAATCTTTATTTGTTGTTTTGCACTGCTCAGCAATATATATATATTATTTACAGCCTTGAAGTGCACCACAAAGTTTCTCTGAGTGTGTGATTTCAGTTGGAGAAAGTGAGGTCCAACTCCCTGCTTGACCACAAAGTTCACTAACTGGCTTTTGGCAAGCTATCTCTTGGTTTAATTTACCACACAGGGTAGTTATAAGAATAAGTTGGAGGGAAAACCTATGAAGGTCATCCAAAGCTCCTTGGAGAAGGGGAGGACTACAAATATGATAAATAAGCATAACAGCAAAGGTTGACACCTGCTCCAAAGTAAGAACTAGCTAATCCTTAGACTGGAATAAAATGTATATTGTTTACTTCAAAAAGTTAGAAAATAAATAGCCTTCTATAGAGCTCTATTTACTTCTCACATTTTTGATTGGAGACCCATAGGGCTAACCTCTACCCTCCTTACACTTCCCACACATGCCCCTCAGCTCAAAGACAGGCACCTGTCTGCCATGAAGATTTCTCTGCAGACAGCTGAAAGATTGTGAGCAACAGCACGATTTTATGATTCACGTTTATTCAGAAGGAAACCAAACTTATTTTACCAGAACGTACGCTCAAGTAAGGACGCATGAGACAGCCTCAAGCCGAGGCATCCCTGGTATTGCGCAATCGCCTGGATGCCCACAGGCACCTGGGCTTTCTCCGCACCGAGAGAGGATCTACCGCCCACCATCGGCGTCGCCATCACGTTACAATTCTTTACCCGCATCAAGAACAGCTTCCCCCTACTCTAGAACGACTCCCCTTCTTCCAACACCTCTCCAGGATTCCTAACCGCCACCCTGGCTGCTGTTAGATGGCAAAAGCTCCCACCCCTCTCCTGCAGCCGCGATCCCCGGCCCAGTTCGCCTCCTTCCTAGGGCTCATCCTTCATCGCCCGCGCACCGAAGCCACCTCCTGCTTTTCTCACCATAACGCAGCTCCGAGGGAGACGGCCCCGGCCAGGCTTTGTGGCGGCCTTTCCCAGACCAGCAGCCGCTGAACGGCTGCTACTGTCGCCTCCCAGCCCCTCAGGCGCCGCCTCAACCGAGCGGCCAGAGCCAACACCTCCTGCTCCTCCTCCTCCTCCTCTTCGGCGTCGGCTGCGCAGCCACCGGGCCCGGGCATCGTCATCGCCTCCCCTTCTTCTGTCAACGGAACATCCGAGCCGCCGCCACCGCTCGCCATCGCTTCAGCCAGGGATCAGGAAGGGGTTGGTAGAGGAGCACGGAGCTCTCCTGACAGCCGCAACCGGAAGCCACCCTGTGCGTAAAATCAGATCACGTGCCCCAACCCCCCAGCACGTGAAGGAGGAACGTTTTCTTTACAGCGCGCATGCGCAAACTGTCCAAAGCGCCGTTCTTCAAGCGTAGAGATAGGAAAGAGAGCGGCAAATGTGGTTGTCCAGTGACATTTCCTGGTTTCTTTTGACACTTCTTTCCTTCTGCTTCAGAAGTAAGAGTAATCCGCAGAAAAGAATGAGAAAAACAGATTTTAATATAGTGAAGTTGTAGAATGACCATACGCACTCTTACTTCATGTGCAAATGTAATTATTTTTAAAAGGACAAGTATTTGTAGGTCAAGATAATCGCTGGCTACACGAGTAAAGAGGCAATGCGTTAGTACAAAGCGTCCTCTGCTTTTCTTGGAACTAATTACCTTTTTTTGGTTTGGGAGACTCTGTTTTGGAGATAGCAGGATGACTGTAAAATGGTTAGATCCGAAAGGAATTTTGTTTTGCTTTCTACTCCCTTTCACTGTATATTTCACTGTAGACTGAGGAATCCAATATTTCCTCAGGTAATTAGATCGAACATAGAATCGAGGTGGGCAACTTGTGTTCCTCCCAGAGGTTTTGGCCTAGAACTCTATTAAGAGCTATCAAAAGGTGAAAACTGATAGGTCTTGTAACTAAAACAACTGGAGAAACTCAAATTGCCTCCCCGATATAGGTTAAATCTTGTAATAAAGAATATAACATTGTGAAGTTTACTTACGTATGTGCTTCCCTCATCCTTCCTGCATGTACTTTCAAAAGCAAAAAAGGTTGTGCTTTGCTGCGCTGGAGTCTAGTACAGCAGAAAGCAACTTACTGTCTCCGGAACATTTGGACTACCGTTCCCATAATCCCGAGTCAGCATGGCTCATGCGGAATTTGGGAGTTGTAGTTAAAAATATAACATACTGTTTCGTGTATGGTTTTTAAGTGTGATTTGTATGTCCTTTTCCCCCCACTAATATCGTGAGCTGCCTGAGACGTCCATGCCAGTTTGTCCGAATTCTTTCAAGATCTCTAGGCTCGGGAATTAATGAAGGCCTGACTCATCCCAAAAGCAGCCGGACTGCCCTCCTATGGACAGCGGCCAGCTGAAAGGGGCGGCCGCGGAGAGACCCGCCTCCTTGCCCGCCCCAGGAACAGGAAGGCGAGAAGCGGCGCCGGGACCCTTCGCTCTTCCTTTGCGGCGGAGGCGCCACCAGCATCAGAGCTCGCCGAGGAGTTCTGTGTTCGCTGGGCCGCCCCTGCCCAGAAGCCGGGACAGCTGGAGCCCGCGGCGGGCGCCAACAAGGAGGTAGCCTCGCTCGACGGCCGCCTCGCGCTCCGCGTCATGGACTTGAACGGGCTCCTTCTGGACGAGGAGGGCGCATTCTCTCTGAGCGGCTTCCAGGAGTTCACGGTGAGCTTTCCCAGCCTAGTCGGTCCCTCCTCCTGGCCAGCTGGGCCGGCGAGGCGCCCGTCAGACAGTCGGGAGCGGAGGGCCCCAAGCCCCCCGCGCCCTGCTCTCTCGAGCTGTTCATGGCCACGTCCACGGCCTGCCGCTCAGTGACTCCCCGCCAGCCCCCGTGCGCGTTGCCTCAGAGGCGCGATAATTGGCCCCTGACGCTTCTTTGTCTGCTTCGCCGTAAACACGGGCTGCAGGCCCGGGGCGCTGCTGGGCACGGAAAACATCCGCGGTTCTTTCCCATGGAGGGGCGGGGGGGATGCAAATTCGTTTATATTAACTTACATATTCTCTAAGGTTTGTGTGTTTTAAAGGTTTCTGTCTCCCAAGGACACCCATATCTGGAGGGAATGTGTGGACGAGAGAGGAGGGCATTTGATTTAAGGGAAAAAAAAACCTTAGGCAGAATAGAAGTGAAGTATGATCTTCGTTTATTTTTAGTTAAATGCCCCTGGAGAGCAGGGTGGTGGGGCAGATGAATTTTTCTTTGCTTCACCAGCTTTCCCCAGTCTGGTGCCATTCAGTTTTGCTGACTTGTAGCTCTCATTATCCCCAGCAAGTATGTCTAAAGGTCAGGGGTATATTAAGAAATTCCTAACTGAAATGGTTATCACAGCCCCTGAACTCTCTGGGTCACTTTTAGGCAACCTGCTATTTTCTTAAGTCCCAAGATTCCATCTGAAACAGTAATAATACCAAAAGCTGGTAGGACAAGGATTATTGAGATGCTTTATGCTAGACTTCTCCAGCAGGGTGCTTTCCAGATGCTTTCATCTATGACTCCCTTCATGCTTGATCATTTGAAGGGCACCAGATTTATACTTTTATCTGGGACTATGTCCCAATGAACTTCATTAGTCTTCATTCTGAGAAGATATGCATAGGCTTAACTTTAGGTTTGTGGGTTTATTGCACAAATGGGGAATCCGGCTTTCCATATGGTGGACTACAGCTCCCATTGTCATTGCCCATTGGCCATCAAAACATGGAGGGCCATCTGTTACCTGGAGTTTAGCATCACCTGCAGGGATTGTAGGGCTGTACACTTACTCTTTTGTCCCTGTTTCTTGACGGAAACCAAACACAACATTCAAAAAGACAGAAGTGGGAGCAGAACCTCATTAGCTGATCTTAAAGCCCTGGGAAGGGAGGGTTATATGGAAGAAGAAATGCCAGGAGATACATAAACAGTGAGAGGTTCCTGCTTAAAATCCATCTCCCACAAACTTGAGTTCTATATTGCACTCTATCTGGTTTCATTCACTCAGTATTACTGCTGTCTAAAGCTCCAGTCCTGTGAGCATTTACCTAGAAGAAGCCCATTGAGGACAATAATATATATTTAAGAACATAAGAAAAGCCAAATTGGATGAGACCAAAGGTCCATCTAGTCTAGCCCTCCATACACAGAGTGCCAAACCAGCTGCCCACAGAATGGCTCAAACAAGATGGGTGCAAGACCTCTGTCTGCCCAAGTTCCTCAGCTAAAAGAGGTAACATACAGCCAGCAGGGCTAATGGACATGGATTGCCTCCTCCTTTTTGAATCTGTCCAGTCCTCTTTTAAAGGCATCCAAATGGGTGGCCATCACCACTTTCTATTGCAGCACTTTCCATTGCATAGTTGAACTATATGTTGTGTGAAGAAGTGTTTTTATCTGTCCTAAATCTCCCACCAGTCAGCTTCATGGGATGTCCCTGGGTTCAAGTGTTATAGAAGAGGGGAAACATGTCTCCATCTCCACTTTCTCCACACCATGCATTATTTTAAACACCTCTGTCATGTCTCCCCTTATTTGCCTTTTTTTCTAAACTAAATGGTCCCAGTAGTTGTAGCCACTCTACATAGGGGAGTTGCTCCAGTCCCTGATTATTTTAGTTGCCTTTTCTACCTTTTTCAACTCAATAATGTCCTTTTTCAGGTAAGGCAACCAGAACTGAACACAACGTTCTAAGCACAGTCATACCAAGATTTGTATAAGGAGAGGAAGATCTTGGCAGTGCTATTTTCTTTTCCATTCCTAATTATGCCTAGCATGGAGTTTGTCTTTTTCACAGCAGCTTTGCACTCGGCCAACATTTCATTTCTACTACTATCTCAAAATCCCTTTCTTGCTCAGTCAGTGCTAGCTCAGATTCCATCAGCTTATACTTGAACTTGGAATTATTTGCCCCAACATGCATTGCTTTACACTTGCTTACATTGACCTGCATTTTCTATTTTGATGCCAATTCTCCCTGCTTTGGAGCTTCTCATAATTCCTTTTGGTTTTGACCATCCTAAATAGGTTGGTGTCATCAGCAAACTTGGCCACTTCACTACTTACTCCTAATTCTAGATCAATTATGAATAGGTTGAAAAGTGTTGATCCTAATACAGAACCCTGTGAGTCTTCACTGGTTACATCTCTTCATTGAGAGAAATTGCCATTTATTCTCACCCTCTTTCTTCCGTTCTTTAATCAGTTAGTGATCCATAACTCCCTTCTCCCCCCCCCCCCCCCCCACAGCCTTTATTCCATAACTGCTCATTTTGCTTTGGAGCCTTTGGCAAGGGACACACGCATGATGGTTGGCTTGGAATCCTACATAATGTTGATGCGTATATTTCTACATTGTTTGGCCTAGTGTGTTGAATTAACTTCTTCAGTTGTGTGTGGATTGGGCAGGGGAGAAAAATTGAGAGTCCTAGTACTTGGTCCTCATTTGCCTGTCCTTTCAGTTTCTTCCCAGGCATCAACAGCTAAGTGATCGGGTACGCAAGCGACTTTACTATGGCTGGGATAAAGACAGCACGCTTGATAACATCTCAAGTCCAGTTGCAGGTGAGTTGGGTTTACAGATGTTGCAATTAAGCTTGGAAAGGAGGTGTGAGGGGAGGAAAGCCATGTCTGTATATGTGCATAAGCTCCCTTGAGCTTCTCCAACCTCTTTACCACCCCAAATGCAAGTAACATCACTTGAATTGTGTGCCAGCTCAAGATCATTTGTAACAATTGAGCTGTGTTGCTTTCC